>NC_069500.1:1435966782-1436106782 GCF_027579735.1 Bombina bombina
TCCTGACTTTGTTGTTCTCCTTGTTCCTGATTCCGGCTCGTCTGACTACTTGCTTTGGCTCCTGACTCGGCTAGTCTGACTACCAGCTCTGGTTTTGACTCCTGGCTTGTTAATTGACTTATGGACTTTTTATTATTTTTGTTATTAATAAAGGTGTGATTATTTTTGCACTTCTTGTCTCAGTCTTATTCCTGGCACCCTGACATTGTGCAAGGGCAATGAATCCTAATGGTGCTAATAATCCACCTTTACCTACATAATTTCCAGTATTGAGGAGCAGGATCACTGCTTCTATCAATTTGCACTAGCCCTGCAAACCCCGCTGACTTGCACTGCACATTTGGACCAGAATTTCCCACAAGTTATGGCTGCTCCTGTTTCCGCTGCTGCACCTAGTCCTACCAGGAGCATGTCTGGTTCTGCACTTCTACCTCAGCGTTATGGAGGCAATCCTAATCAGTGCAGAGGGTTTTTGAACCAGGTGGGCATTTACATTGAGATGTTACCTCAGGCGTTTCCCTCTGACAGAGCAAAGGTGGGATTTCTCATCTCTTTACTCTCTGACACGGCCCTTGCCTGGGCTAATCCCTTGCAGGAGACTAATAAACCTGTCATTTCTAATTACCCTTTCGAAGGGTATTTGATGTTCTGGCTAACTTCTCCTCTGCTGCCAAACGAATCATGTCCATTCAGCAAGGTACGAGATCTGTTGCTCAGTATGCCATTGAGTTCTGTACGCTTGCCGCAGAGGTTGGTTGGAACAATGAAGCCCTTGTTGCTGCCTTCTTTCATGGGCTTTCTGATGTGATTAAAGATGAAGTTACTGCCAAAGATTTACCAGAGGATCTCGAGGCTTTGGTGTCTTTTTTAATCCTAATTGACATCAGACTTAGCGAGAGGCCCTCTTTTAAGGAGCGCTTGCAGAAGCCTCCTGTACCGTTGTCTCCTATGTTGATGTTCCAACCCATGCCTCCCTCTCCTCCCATGTCTCCTGGTCCCGAGTCACCAGGTACTTCTGTGTCAATGCAGTTGGGATTTAGGAGTCTCTCCGTGGCGGAGAGGGCTTTTAGGAGGAGGGAGGGGCTCTGTCTCAATTGCAGGTTACAGGGCCACCTTTTAAAGTTTTTTCCTACACGGCCGGTTAAACGCT
This sequence comes from Bombina bombina, assembly GCF_027579735.1. Lineage (NCBI taxonomy): Eukaryota > Metazoa > Chordata > Amphibia > Anura > Bombinatoridae > Bombina > Bombina bombina. The sequence continues at coordinate 1,435,967,933 of NC_069500.1, forward strand.
TGCACCTATGGTCCTGTTGGGGGCATACCTTGGATGGTTTATAGCCGGAACTGCTAAAGGAGAAACCTTTGGTTATGGTTGTCCTTTCCTGGGTGGACTCCTCCATAGTCACCCAGGCTCTTGTTGAATCCGGTGCTGTGGGCTATTTCATTGACAGTGCTTTTGTATCACAGCATTCCATTTCTGTATTGCCTCAGTCCCATCCGCTTGCTATTGAGGCCATTGATGGCAGGCCTCTTCAGCCTGCACTCGTTACTCACGAAACCACTCTGTTATCCATGGCTGTTGGGGCTATCCATTTTGAAACCCTCCAGTTCCAGGTGATTAACTCTCTGCATTTTCCAGTGGTTCTGGGTTATCCCTGGCTCCAAAAGCACAATCCCAGACTCGACTGGTGTAGGTCCGAAATGTTGTTGTGGTCTCCTACCTGCCTGGTAGTAATAATGTTAGGGTTGATGCCCTCTCTCGTCAATTTTCGCCTCTGTCCAAGGAGGAGTCTGTATTTATTCCAGTTATACCTCCTGAAAATATTTTGGCCACCATACATACTAATTTGACTTCTCCCTTAGAGGAGGAGATCCTGGCTGCACAAACCAATGCACCTCCTGAGAAACCTAGTGGTAAGTGCTTTGTACCTGAGAATCTTCAAACTAAACTATTGCACATTTACCACACTATCCTAAAGCCGCAGGCCACCTGGGCAAGAACCAAATGATTTGGTCTGTCACTCGACAATTCTGGTGGCCAGGTCATCGTTCTGATGTTGCTGCGTATGTTGCCTCCTGCTCAACCTATTGCTAATGGTGAGCGTTCTTGGACACATCTTTCCATGAAATTCATTGTTGAGCTCCCTGTTTCCAATGGCAATACTGTTATCCTAATGGTGGTTGACCATTTTTCTAAAATGTTACATTGCATTCCCTTGAAGAAGTTGCCTACTGCTCAGGAGCTTGCTTCAATTTTTGCCTGGGAGGTCTTCTGTTTACATGGGTTACTCAAGGATATAGTCTTGGACCGGGGTAGCCAGTTTGTCTTTAGATTTTGGCATTCCGTTTGTGCTCAAATGGGGACCCAACTTTCCTTCTGCTCAGCATATCACCCTCAATCCAATGGGGCTGCGGAACAGTCTAATCAAGCTCTGGAACAATTCCTACATTGCTATGTCTCAGATCACCAAAATAATTGGTCTGAACTGTTACCTTGGGCAGAGTTTGCTCATAATAGTGCTATTAATGCTTCCTCCCAGTTATCCCTATTCATGGTGAATTATGGGTTTCAACCTTCCTTGTTGCCCGGTTCATTCATGTCTCAGGGAATTCCGGCTTTGGAGGAGCATCTCCAGCAACTCCGTTCCACGTGGGTGCAGATTCAGGATTGCCTTCATCGTTCTATGCAGTGCCAGAAGTTCCAGGCTGATTGTAGGCATCTCCCTGCACCCTCCTACCAGGTTGGTGAGAGGGTTTGGCTGTCCTCCCGCAACTTGTACCTTTGTGTGCCTTACAATAAACTGGCTCCCTGCTATGTTGGTTGTTATCGGATACTCCGACGGGTCAATCCTGTGGCCTATGATCTTGACCTTCCTCCTGCAATGCGCATTTCTTTCATGTAATTAGCAAGAGTCCATGAGCTAGTGATGTATGGGATATACATTCCTACCAGGAGGGGCAAAGTTTCCCAAACCTCAAAATGCCTATAAATACACCCCTCACCACACCCACAAATCCGTTTTACAAACTTTGCCTCCTGTGGAGGTGGTGAAGTAAGTTTGTGCTAGATTCTACGTTGATATGCGCTCCGCAGCAGGTTGGAGCCCGGTTTTCCTCTCAGCGTGCAGTGAATGTCAGAGGGATGTGAAGAGAGTATTGCCTATTTGAATTCAATGATCTCCTTCTACGGGGTCTATTTCATAGGCTCTCTGTTATCGGTCGTAGAGATTCATCTCTTACCTCCCTTTTCAGATCGACGATATACTCTTATATATACCATTACCTCTACTGATTCTCGTTTCAGTACTGGTTTGGCTTTCTACTACATGTAGATGAGTGTCCTGGGGTAAGTAAGTCTTATTTTTGTGACACTCTAAGCTATGGTTGGGCACTTTTATATAAAGTTCTAAATATTTGTGTTTAAACATTTATTTGCCTTGATTCAGGATGTTCAATATTCCTTATTTCAGACAGTCAGTTTCATTATTTGGGATAATGCATTTGAATAATCAATTTTTTCTTACCTTAAAATTTGACTTTTTTCCCTGTGGGCTGTTAGGCTCGTGGGGGCTGAAAATGCTTCATTTTATTGCGTCATTCTTGGCGCTGACTTTTTTGGCGCAAAAAAATTTCTTTGTTATTTCCGGCGTCATACTTGTCACCGGAAGTTGCGTCATTTTTGACGTTTTTTGCGCCAAAAGTGTCGGCGTTACCGGATGTGGCGTCATTTTTGGCGCTAAAAGCATTTAGGCACCAAATAATGTGGGCGTCTTTTTTTGGAGCTAAAAAATTTGGGCGTCATTATTGTCTCCACATTATTTAAGTCTCATTGTTTATTTGCTTCTGGTTGCTAGAAGCTTGTTCACTGGCATTTTTTCCCATTCCTGAAACTGTCATTTAAGGAATTTGATCAATTTTGCTTTATATGTTGTTTTTTCTATTACATATTGCAAGATGTCTCAGATTGACCCTGAATCAGAAGATACTTCTGGAAAATGCTGCCTGATGCTGTATCTACCAAAGTTAAGTGTATTTGCTGTAAACTTGTGGTATCTGTTCCTCCAGCTGTTGTTTGTAATGAATGTCATGACAAACTTGTTAATGCAGATAATTTTTCCTTTAGTAATGTTACATTATCTGTTGCTGTTCCATCAACATCTAATACTCAGAGTGTTCCTGTTAACATAAGAGATTTTGTTTCTAAATCCATTAAGAAGGCTATGTCTGTTATTCCTCCTTCTAGTAAACGTAAAAGGTCTTTTAAAACTTCTCATTTTTCAGATGAATTTTTAAATGAACATCAGCATTCTGATTCTGATAATGATTCCTCTGGTTCAGAGGATTCTGTTTCAGAGGTTGATGCTGATAAATCTTCATATTTATTCAAAATGGAATTTATTCGTTCTTTACTTAAAGAAGTCTTAATTGCATTAGAAATAGAGGAATCTGGTCCTCTTGATACTAAATCTAAACGTTTAAATAAGGTTTTTTTTTTTTGGTTTTTTTTTTTTTATTATTTAATATTTTTATTGAGGAGTTGCGCAATACAGAAATAAGATCTTCATAAGAATATACATTTAACAGTAAACATACAAGTTTATAACATGAAACATATTTGTTGTATATCTTCATTAACATTTCCTCATTTTAGTCCCAGATATTAAAATTGTGGGTCACATGTAGATCCCAAGAAATATTATAATATGGGGATATAGGGATTTTTAATTATTAGGAGCCATAACTAAGTCATCCAGTACTTTACAGGGTATAAGCTTTATATTTAGTGTTGAATAGAGAGATGCACGGCATATGCTATGCTAAGGAGGTTATGGTAAAGAAAATAAAATAAAAAATAAACAAAGAAATCCTTGAACCGTTTGTTTCAAATGAACATGCCCAGACAGTGTTAGTAGGACTGGATACTACACAGGATAATGCTATGTATGAAGATAGTTTCTACTGTGTTAAAATATATTTCCCCTAAAAATATTTTAGACGTTCTCCTGAGCCTACTTCTTTTGTTAAAAGCAAAGTGATTCTCATTAGCATCGCCCCATGGCCTCGGCCGCTGACCACTAGGGAGAAGTTGGCAATAGGTCTCACTTTGAAAGAGGGGTAATAATACCATATCTTACTGTGCATTAGTATCACCTTAAATGCCCCCCGGGGGTCCACCACCTCCCCCCCAGAAAAAGCACACATACACATATCAATTGCACTGTGTTAACCTTAATGTCTCCACCACGGATAGCATCGGGAATATAACAGTAAGGGGCAGACGTGTCATACAATATTGTAATGTGAATAAATGGAAATTGGTACTGCCTGGTAGCTGATATTGTAGTATGATTTTAAGCTTTTAAATATGTTCATACAGACTACTGGAACCATATATGCAAAACTATAAATAAAATAATGAACTAGAGATATACAGTTTGGTCATCTGTCTTGGGAGTAGCGTGATAGTGATATAGTTATGTGTTTTTAAACAAATTCTCTCAAACCATAAGAGACTAACTTATTAACAGTGTAAAATAGGCACTCTCATTAACATCTGAAAATGCAGCTAATCAATGTCACTCGTAAATCAGCCTACTAAACATTGCTCTTAATATCAGGATACCTTGAAAATATAGCTTTAGAAGTAGCTGGTGAGTAGTCCAAACCACAGGTTGCGTGAGAGTCTAACTTTGAATTAGCTGTAAAACTTTTGCCCTGTGATTGTAAATAGTTTCTGATCAAAGGGTACGTTCCTTCCAGAGAGGGCGCCTGCAGACTATCCTACCCCTGATCTAAAGATATAGCCATTGTTGGGCACATAGAAATAAGTCCCATCTATCAAGATTGAGCGACAGTGAGGCTTGTGTAGTGGATTAAACTAAGGGGATCGTCCCACTATCCTCCATGTTGTCACTGAAGCGCCGCTAGTCAGAAAGTTTTCCAGGCCCAGTGAGTACAGCTCCTTCTTAACCGAGTCCGGTCTCCACCTTGCTGTTCTCCCGATGAGAGTCCCCCCTGAAAGGTAGTCTCCCTGGTATATTTTTGGAGCAGAGAACCCTTAGCTTTCTTTATGTGAGGTGTCATGGTGTCCCTCTGTGCTGCTTGAGGGCCGCTTTCGGAGTGCACTGCATCTGTTGATTCAGTCGGGGTTGGGAGCACCCTTTGGATCAAATAATCATAAGGGGCTTTAGCCATCAGCTTTTGCATAAGATATTCTAATCTTTCTAGGTGTGGGTCAGGGTGCTGCATGAAATACTCTCCCGCCATTTTAGATGTCGGCTGGATGTGTATCCACTGTAATGATGTCTGTAAATATTTCTCCTTTATGAATATAGAAGCCTTATTGTGTATTGAAAAAGTCAGTAAGGCAGACAACTGCTGCCAGCACTGTTGACCCGGTAGAACCGGGGGGGGGTCATTACCTATAAATAGGCCGCCGCCTTAGGTCTTGATCTGCTGAACTGTAGCTCCGATATCATTAAAACAGGAATCAAGCTTTTTTATATATCCACTGTATCTCCTGTGACTGTTATGTGCTGAATTATAAACTTGATTTGGCTGTTAGATGCTCTTTAATCGGCGGATTGTTGAGGTATCTTTCAGAGCTCTCAGTAGATGCGTCCTATCTGGTACGCTGCTCGGACACGCCCCCCGTTTAAATAAGGTTTTTAAATCTCCTGTAGTTATTCCAGAAGTTTTTCCTGTCCCTGATGCTATTTCTGAAGTAATTTCCAGGGAATGGAATAATTTGGGTAATTCATTTACTCCTTCTAAACGTTTTAAGCAATTATATCCTGTGCCATCTGACAGATTAGAGTTTTGGGACAAAATCCCTAAGGTTGATGGGGTTATCTCTACTCTTGCTAAACGTACTACTATTCCTACGGCAGATAGTACTTCCTTTAAGGATCCTTTAGATAGGAAAATTGAATCCTTTCTAAGAAAAGCTTACTTATGTTCAGGTAATCTTCTTAGACCTGCTATATCTTTAGCGGATGTTGCTGCAGCTTCAACTTTTTGGTTGGAAGCTTTAGCGCAACAAGTAACAGATCATAATTCTCATAGCATTGTTAATCTTCTTCAACATGCTAATAATTTTATTTGTGATGCCATCTTTGATATCATTAGGGTTGATGTCAGGTATATGTCTCTAGCTATTTTAGCTAGAAGAGCTTTATGGCTTAAAACTTGGAATGCTGATATGTCTTCCAAGTCAACTTTGCTTTCCCTTTCTTTCCAGGGTAATAAATTATTTGGTTCACAGTTGGATTCTATTATTTCAACTGTTACTGGGGGGAAAGGAACTTTTTTACCACAGGATAAAAAATCTAAAGGTAAATTTAGGTCTACTAATCGTTTTCGTTCCTTTCGTCACAATAAGGAACAAAAGCCTGATCCTTCTCCTACAGGAGCGGTATCAGTTTGGAAACCATCTCCATAAATCCAAGCCTTTTAGAAAGCCAAAGCCAGCTCCCAAGTCAACATGAAGGTGCGGCCCTCATTCCAGCCCAGCTGGTAGGGGGCAGATTACGATTTTTCAAAGAAATTTGGATCAATTCGATTCACAATCTTTGGATTCAGAACATTGTTTCACAAGGGTACAGAATAGGCTTCAAGATAAGGCCTCCTGCAAGAATATTTTTTCTTTCCCGTGTCCCAGTAATTCCAGTGAAGGCTCAAGCATTTCTGAAATGTGTTTCAGATCTAGAGTTGGCTGGAGTAATTATGCCAGTTCCAGTTCTGGAACAGGGGCTGGGGTTTTACTCAAATCTCTTCATTGCACCAAAGAAGGAGAATTCCTTCAAACCAGTTCTGGATTTAAAAATATTGAATCATTATGTAAGGATACCAACATTCATAATGGTAACTGTAAGGACTATTCTGCCTTTTGTTCAGCAAGGGCATTATATGTCCACAATAGATTTACAGGATGCATATCTGCATATTCCGATTCATCCAGATCACTATCAGTTTCTGAGATTCTCTTTCCTAGACAAGCATTACCAGTTTGTGGCTCTGCCGTTTGGCCTAGCAACAGCTCCAAGGATTTTTACAAAGGTTCTCGGTGCCCTTCTGTCTGTAATCAGAGAACAGGGTATTGTGGTATTTCCTTATTTGGACGATATCTTGGTACTTGCTCAGTCTTCACATTTAGCAGAATCTCATATGAATCAACTTGTATTGTTTCTTCGAGAACATGGTTGGAGGATCAATTTACCAAAAAGTTCATTGATTCCTCAGACAAGGGTAACCTTTTTCAGTTTCCAGATAGATTCAGTGTCCATGACTCTGTCTCTGACAGACAAGAGACGTCAAAAATTGGTTTCAGCTTGCCGAAACCTTCAGTCTCAATCATTCCCTTCGGTAGCCTTATGCATGGAAATTGTAGGTCTTATGACTGCTGCATCGGACGCGATCCCCTTTGCTCATTTTCACATGCGACCTCTTCAGCTCTGTATGCTGAACCAGTGGTGCAGGGATTATACAAAGATATCTCAATTAATATCTTTAAAACCGATTGTACGACACTCTCTGACGTGGTGGACAGACCACCATCGTTTAGTTCAGGGGGCTTCTTTTGTTCTTCCGACCTGGACTGTGATTTCAACAGATGCAAGTCTGACAGGTTGGGGAGCTGTTTGGGGGTCTCTGACAGCACAAGGGGTTTGGGAATCTCAGGAGGTGAGATTACCAATCAACATTTTGGAACTCCGTGCAATTTTCAGAGCTCTTCAGTTATGGCCTCTTCTAAAGAGAGAGTCGTTCATTTGTTTTCAGGCGGACAATGTCACAACCGTGGCATATGTCAATCATCAAGGAGGGACTCACAGTCCTCTGGTTATGAAAGAAGTATCTTGAATACTGGTATGGGCGGAATCCAGCTCCTGTCTAATTTCTGCGGTTCATATCCCAGGTATAGACAATTGGGAAGCGGATTATCTCAGTCGCCAAACGTTACATCCGGGCGAATGGTCTCTTCACCCAGAGGTATTTCTTCGGATTGTTCAAATGTGGGGACTTCCAGAAATAGATCTGATGGCTTCTCATCTAAACAAGAAACTTCCCAGGTATCTGTCCAGATCCAGGGATCCTCAGGCGGAGGCAGTGGATGCATTGTCACTTCCTTGGAATTATCATCCTGCCTATATCTTTCTGCCTCTAGTTCTTCTTCCAAGAGTGATTTCCAAGATTCTAAAGGAGTGCTCATTTGTTCTGCTGGTGGCTCCAGCATGGCATCACAGGTTTTGGTATGCAGATCTTGTCCGGATGACCACTTGCCAACCGTGGACTCTTCCGGTAAGACCAGACCTTCTATCGCAAGGTCCTTTTTTCCATCAGGATCTCAAATCCTTAAATTTGAAGGTATGGAGATTGAACGCTTGATTCTCAGTCATAGAGGTTTCTCTGACTCTGTGATTAATACTATGTTACAGGCTGGTAAATCTGTATCTAGGAAGATATATTATCAAGTCTGGAAGATTTACATTTCTTGGTGTTTTTCTCATCATTTTTCTTGGCATTCTTTTAGAATTCCTAGAATTTTACAGTTTCTTCAGGATGGTTTGGATAAAGGTTTGTCTGCAAGTTCCTTGAAAGGACAAATCTCTGCTCTTTCTGTTCTTTTCCACAGAAAGATTGCTAGTTTTCCTGATATTCATTGTTTTGTACAAGCTTTGGTTCGTATAAAACCTGTTATTAAGTCAATTTCTCCTCCTTTGAGTTTGAATTTGGTTCTGGGGGCTCTTCAAGCTCCTCCGTTTGAACCTATGCATTCGCTGGACATTAAATTACTTTCTTGGAAAGTTTTGTTTCTTTTGGCCATCTCTTCTGCTAGAAGAGTTTCTGAATTATCTGGTCTTTCTTGTGAGTCTCCTTTTCTGATTTTTCATCAGGATAAGGCGGTGTTGCGAACTTCTTTTACATTTTTACCTAAGGTTGTGAATTCTAACAACATTAGTAGAGAAATTGTGGTTCCTTCATTGTGTCCTAATCCTAAGAATTCTAAGGAAAGATCATTGCATTCTTTGGATGTAGTTAGAGCTTTGAAATATTATGTTGAAGCTACTAAAAATTTCCGAAAGACTTCTAGTCTATTTGTTATCTTTTCCGGTTATAGGAAAGGTCAGATGGCCTCTGCCATTTCTTTGGCATCTTGGTTAAAGTCTTTGATTCATCATGCTTATGTCGAGTCGGGTAAAACTCCGCCTCAAAGGATTACAGCTCATTCTACTAGGTCAGTTTCTACTTCCTGGGCGTTTAGGAATGAAGCTTCGGTTGATCAGATTTGCAAAGCAGCAACTTGGTCTTCTTTGCATACTTTTACTAAATTCTACCATTTTGATGTGTTTTCTTCTTCTGAAGCAGTTTTTGGTAGAAAATTACTTCAGGCAGCTGTTTCAGTTTGATTCTTCTGCTTATAATTTCAGTTTTTTTTCATTATAAGATTTAAACTTTGTTTTGGGTGTGGATTATTTTCAGCGGAATTGGCTGTCTTTATTTTATCCCTCCCTCTCTAGTGACTCTTGCGTGGAAGATCCACATCTTGGGTATTCATTATCCCATACGTCACTAGCTCATGGACTCTTGCTAATTACATGAAAGAAAACATAATTTATGTAAGAACTTACCTGATAAATTCATTTCTTTCATATTAGCAAAAGTCCATGAGGCCCACCCTTTTTTGTGGTGGTTATGATTTTTTTGTATAAAGCACAATTATTCCAATTCCTTATTTTTTTATGCTTTCGCACTTTTTTCTTATCCCCCCACTTCTTGGCTATGTGTTAAACTGATTTTGGGGGTGTGGTGAGGGGTGTATTTATAGGCATTTTGAGGTTTGGGGAACGTTGCCCCTCCTGGTAGGAATGTATATCCCATACGTCACTAGCTCATGGACTCTTGCTAATATGAAAGAAATGAATTTATCAGGTAAGTTCTTACATAAATTATGTTTTTTTCATGTCTCCCTCTTAAAACCATTGATTTATAATTAGTTTACCACTGTGTTGCCTCGTCCCCGTCCTATCTTTGTTGACAACCATGAAGAATATGAGGTCAGCAGCATTATTTACTCTTGTATGTCCAGGGGTCACGTACAGTATTCGTTCACTAGAGGGGTTATGGTCTGGAGGAGCGTTCATTGGTTCCCTCCTCTGATGTTCATTGGTTCCCTCCTCTGATGTTCATGCTCCCGCCCTCCTCCATGCCTTCCATGCACGTTTCCCCAAAAAGCCTTTTGTCCTCCCTCGGGGAGGGGTCGTTGAGGGGAGGGTACTGTCAGGGTTTTTTCCCTGCTTTGTTTGCCATGTGCTGCTGGTAGCCATTTTACTCACCTTTCTTGCTGAATCTGGTTTAGAGTGTGTGATGCTGCTCATTTCCTGCACACCCTCTTATGACCAGATTGTTGTACTTCATCCATGTGAGACAGGTTGCAGTCTCAAAATTGTGATGTCATCACTTATTATTTAAAAGGGCCTCTGTTCAGTATTCTTTGCCCTTGCATTGTCTCAGACCTGTTTGTGAGTTCCTGTGTATTACCTGGCTAGTCTGACGTCTCTTCTGGTTCCTGATCCCTGGCTTGTTCCTGACTTTGCTGTTCTCCTTGTTCCTGATTCCGGCTCGTCTGACTACTCGCTTTGGCTCCTGGCTCGGCTTGTCTGACTACCAGCTCTAGTGATGTCCCAAACTGTTCGCCCGCGAACGGTTCACAGCGAACATAGGTTGTTTGCGTTCGCGTTTGTGGGCGAACACATGGCGATGTTCGATCCGCCCCTATGTGTCATCATTGTGGAAACTTTGACCCTTTATGTCACAGCCGCCTGACACATTAGAGCCAATCAACATCAGACACTCCCTCACAGACACTCCCAGCTACTCGGAATCCGCCATTTTAGACTCATAACGACCTTGCTTTTTTTATGAGAGGACGTGTTGTGTTTTTGCTCCTGACATTAATAGGAAAAACATAGCTAGGCTAGTGTATTTACAGTCCAGAAGGACTCCACTCATCTCTGCTGCAAGCACAGCACCCCAAAAAGCCCTTTTTAGGGCTATATTTTGTGCCGTTTTTTTTTTTTTTTTTTTAATCAGCATTTGCCTGGCTTTCAGCTGTGTGTTTAAGGCTCACAGCATATGCTGTGACTACTGCCACCACTGATATCTCCCTAACAACATTAGTTTAAATTTAACTAACCCAAAAATATAATTATTTTTCTAGTGTAATTTTTTTTCATTTTCTATCAGGCAGTGTCACACAGCATATACTATGGTTCATTGCACTGTGCCAGCCAGCAGCCAGCAGTGTTAATATCCGTTAATAACATTATTTTTAATTTAAAAAAAAAACACAAAAAAAATATTTTTCTAGTGTAATCTAATTACATTTACTATCATGCCTGTGTCTGTCAGGCTCCCTCAGCATTAATATACCTCTTTTTTCCAGTCTTTTGGTTAATTGGTCTGTGCCAGGCAGCCACCCAGCACTCATATCTATTTTTCTTTCACCTTAATTTTAATATATAAAAAAAAAAAAAGTTTAAATTTGTTTGCTAGTGTAATCAAATCTAATTTTCTATCCGGCCTGTGTGTTTTGCTGACATAGAGAGCCTACTGTGTTTACTTGCTGCCCTCCCTAGTCTATGAGCCACGACTCATTTGTGTTTAACCTTTTTTTAATTTCCCCCCCCAAAAAAATAATTTCAATCATTTTTCTAGTGTAATCTAATAGTATTTTCTATCAGGCGTGTGTGTATCCGACATACATAGCCTACTGTTTTTAATAGCTGCCCTTGCAAGGCTATCAGCCACGACTCATATGTATGTGCTTAACCTTTTTCTTAAAATTTCCAAAAAAAAGTCATTATGCTAGTGTAATCTAATTGTATTTTCTATCAGGCCTGTGTCTAACTGTCTATCTGACTTACACAGCATACTGTTGTTATAATTGCTGCCCTACGTAGCAGCCAGCCAGTGCGACCACTCATAGAGTCATATGTGCATTGCACTTCTTAACATAATTTTAATATTAAAATCTAAAATTTTAAAATATTTTGCTAGTGTAATGTAACTTAATTTTCTCTCAGTCCTGTGTTTTTGTCACTTACACAGCATACTGTGTTAAATTACTGCCCTACCTACCATCCACGACTCATATCTGCCAGCCTGTCTGCCAGGCCCAAGTAGCCAATTAGTGGCTCCAATCACAATTCTTGTAACAGTAATAATAATAAAAAAAAAAAAACATATTTTTTTGGACTGCAAATATTCAGTCTCCTAGGGCCATTGAATTTCATTTACCTCCTGCCTGCCACTGCCAGCCTTTTGTGCCAGGCCGTCTTGCCAACTATTTACACCAATCATAATTGTTGTCACAGTCAGACAGTATAGTTATTAATTTAAATAAAAAAAAATTTTAGTGTTGATCTTAACCCTCAGTTTGCTCGTGCCTTTGAATTGCACTTTTCTACAGCCTTCCAAGCCTGTGTGCCAGGCCTACTTAAAAAATATTTACACCAATCATATTTTTTGTGACAGTATTCTAATAATTAAAAATGAAAAATTTTGGTAATAGTTGCTGTGATTTGAATCGTCAGTTTGCTGGTGCCATTGAAACACACTTTCCTCCTGCCTTGCAGCCTGCTGTGAGCCAGGCCCCCACCTAGCCAATTGTTGTCAGCAATCATATTTCTGTTAACAGTATTGCAAAAATTGTCAATCATCACTGTTTAGACTGTCAGTAATCAGTCTCCTAGTGTCCTTGAATTGCATCTCCCTCCTGCCTGCCATCCTTTTGTGCCAGGCCGTCTTGCCAACTATTTACACCAATCCTAATTTTTTGTCACAGTATAGTTACTAATTATAATTAAAAAAATCTTTATTGTTGATGATTTTAACCCTAAGTTTGCTCGTGCCTTTGAATTCAGTTTTCTACAGCCTTCCAAGCCTGTGTGCCAGGCCTACTTAAAAAATATTTACACCAATCATATTTGTTGTGACATTATTCTAATAATTAAAAATTAAAATTTTTGTTAATAGTTGCTGTGATTTGAATCGTCAGTTTGCTGGTGCCATTGAAACGCACTTTCCTCCTGCCTTGCAGCCTGCTGTGAGCCAGGCCCCCACCTAGCCAATTGTTGTCAGCAATCATATTTCTGTTAACAGTATTGCAAAAATTGTCAATCATCACTGTTTAGACTGTCAGTAATCAGTCTCCTAGTGTCCACGGTTCAAATTCACGGTTGCAAATAATGATCTGTGGCTTTCTAAAATCAATGCCTTTACTGTAATCTTTTATTCAAAAGGATGACAGTACTACCAAAATACAGCCAATGAAGGGCCTTAGGAAGACTGAGCCAAGGTTGGATTGTAGTATTTGGTTAGGCTAATCATGATGGCCATGTAGACCACCACCACCGAGAGTCCTGGAAGTAACAGGGATGATGAGATGAAAGAGCTAAGAATAGTAGAACTTGAAACAACAGAGTTAGCCATGGGTGTTAGTGCAAAACCGCTTGGCTTTTTTTTGGCTTTGGGTGCGGCTATTCATGCAGGCCATATAGAGCTGACAACATTCGGTGTCGTATCAGCTATTAAACTAATACTCCTTTGACTCCTGGCTTGTTATTTGACTTGTGGACTTTTTATTATTTTTGTTATTAATAAAGGTGTGATCATTTTTGCACTTCTTGTCTCAGTCTGATTCCTGGCACCCTGACACTTAATTACTGATATATACTGTGCATATATAAACATTTATTGTGTGTGCAGACCTTATGTAATGTAGCACTTAGTTACTGATAAATACTGTGCATATATAAACATTTATTGTGTGTGCAGACCTTATGTAATGCAGCACTTAATTACTGATATATAATGTGCATATATAAACATTTATTGTGTGCACAGATCTTTTGTAATGCAGCACTTAATTACTGATATATACTGTGCATATATAAACATTATTGTGTGTGCAGAGCTTATATAATGCAGCTCTTAATTACTGATATATACTGCATATATAAACATTTATTGTGTGCACAGACCTTATGTAATGCAGCTCTTAATTACTGATATATACTGCATATATAAACATTTATTGTGTGTGCAGACCTTATGTAATGCAGCTCTTAATTACTGATATATACTGTGCATATATAAACATTTATTGTGTGTGCAGACCTTTTGTAATGTGACACTTAATTACTGATATATACTGTGCATATATAAACATTTATTGTGTGCACATACCTTTTGTAATGCAGCACTTAATTACTGATATATAATGTGCGTATATAAACATTTATTGTGTGTGCAGAGCTTATATAATGCAGCTCTTAATTACTGATATATACTGCATATATAAACATTTATTGTGTGCACAGACCTTACGTAATGCAGCTCTTAATTACTGATATATACTGCATATATAAACATTTATTGTGTGTGCAGAGCTTATATAATGCTGCTCTTAATTACTGATATATACTGCATAGATAAACATTTATTGTGTGCACAGACCTTTTGTAATGCAGCACTTAATTACTGATATATAATGTGCATATATAAACATTTATTGTGTGCACAGACCTTTTGTAATGCAGCACTTAATTTCTGATATATATATTGTGCATATATAAACATTTATTGTGTGTGCAGACCTTATGTAATGCGGCACTTAATTACTGATATATAATCTGCATATATAAACATTTATTGTGTGCACAGACCTTTTGTAATGCAGCACTTAATTACTGATATATATTGTGCATATATAAACATTTATTGTGTGTGCAGACCTTATGTAATGCGGCACTTAATTACTGATATATAAAGTTCATAAATAAACATGTATTGTGTGTGCAGACCTTTTGTAATGCAGTACTTAATTACTGATATATACTGTGCACATATAAACATTTAGGGCCTGATTAAAAGGGCAGCACTAATTAACGCTTCCGCTCGAGCATTAATTGCGCTAGAAGTAAGCTTTTTTTGCTTGTCGAGTTGAAAGTAAAGTGTTTTCGCTTGTACGCTAACCCGAACTTACAATATTGCATGTGCATTCACTAATTGCCACATCAAAGTCAATGGAGAAAAAAGTGGAAAAAAACCTTACACCCTACTTTTGCGCAAACCCAATCGCATATTCTTATCTGCTCAAACCCGACATGAAAATAAGAATATTTCAAATTCCAATGTTCTTCACATACAAGAATATGTTCTATTTATTCATAAATAAATATTCTACATACAGTGGGTATTGAAAAGAATCACCCCCTTGAAAATAATCACATTTTGTTGCTTTGCAGCCTTAAATAAAGACACAGTTTTTGTTTATCCAGTTGTAATTACTGCAACTTATAACATCCAAGTGAAAGATATAACACCAACATGTCAGGCAAAAATTAAGATAATTCAAAAACAGAATCACTGAGTTAGAAAAAGGATCACCCCCTGGTGTCAGTATTTTGCTGAGCCCCCTTTTGCTTTAATTACAGCCTTTAGTTTGTTGGGATATGTCTCTACTAACTTTGCACATTTACACTGTGTAATATTTGCCCACTCTTCTTTGCAGAACTGCTCCAGTTCCGTTACATTTGATAGTGACCGTTTGTGGACTGCAGTCTTCAAGTCATGCCACAGATATTCAATGGGGTTTAAGTCTGGGCTCTGACTAGGCCATGCAAGGACATTCAATTTTTTCTCCTTCTACCATTGTGTGGTTATTTTTGCTGTGTGCTTTGGGTCATTGTCATGTTGGAAGGTAAACCTTCTTCCCATTGACAACTTCCTGGCAGAGGGCAGCAGATTTTCCTCAAGAATTTGACGGTATTTTTCCCCATCTATAATCCCTTCTATCCTGACAACTGTTCCAGTGCCTGCTGCAGAGAAACACCCCCATAGCAGGATATTACCACCTCCATACTTTACTGTAGGTATGGTGTTATTTAGATGGTGAGCTGTATTGGATTTCCTCCAGACATATTGTTTGGTGTTGAGGCCAAATAATTCAATTTTCATATGACCATAACACATTTTTCCATGTGGCCTCAGAATATCCTAGGTGTATTATGGCAAAGCCCAGTCTTGATTGTATGTGACCTTTCTTGAGGATTGGCTTTTTTCTTGCAACCCTCCCATACAAGCCATATTTATGGAGAGTTTATGATATTGTTGCCTCGTGCACACAATAAACACTCTTTGTAATAAATTCCTGCAACTGCTTCAGAGTTGCTGTGGGCCTCTTGGTAGCCTCTCTGACCAGTTTCCTCCTGGCTTTTTCATCCAGTTTAGAGCAACCTCCTGATAGGGTCTGTGTTGTACCAAATACCTTCCACTTCTTAATAATAGACTTCACTATGAGCATTAATAAATCCTTGGATATTTTCTTGTATCCATCACCTGACTTGTACCTGTCCACAACATTATCCCAGAGATCTTTTGACAGTGTCTTGCCACCCATAGTTGATTGCTTCAGTTGCACTACCAGGGACTGTGATGCTCCAGGAAAGCTCTTTTCATGCTGAGCTAATCAATAAGCCCACAGATGATCACAGTTGAAGGTCAAATGGCTTTGTGTGTGCCATTAAGAAGGGGATTAGCTACATCTGGATGAGTTTACAAGTAATTTTAGGAAGGGGTGACATGTTGGTGTTATATCTTTCACTTGAATGTTTGTTAGTTTCACAGGAAAATTACAACTGGATAAAATAAACTGTGTCTGTCTTTTATTTGAGACTGCAAAGCAAAAATATGTAATTCATTTCAAGGGGGTATTTTTTTTCAATACCCACTGTATATCTGATTGTTTTTTGGTACAATATACTGTATATCTATACCTATATATAGAAGATGATTATATATTGGTATAGATATATACAGATATACTGTAAATAAGAATATCTACTTATAAATACCTAGACCATATTCGGCTATGTGCAGAACATTGGAATGTGAAATATTTGCAGTAAATGCATATATAAAACCTTTATTAAAAATGAATATTGCATAAATGGTTTTTTTCATATTTTCATCTACTTAACTGCAAAAGGTCCCAATGCACTTATATAAATTTCTATATATGTATAAATATGTATTTATGCGTTAATATGTGTATATATTCAAGCCAAATCAGTGAGAGACTGAAAAAGAGTACAAATGTAGCACTCATAATGTTTGATAGCAGACAAAGGCAGAGAAAGAAAATTAAAACTTAACTTTTACTTTATAAGCTTAAAAGTGGGGAGGATAGTTACACTATTAAAATTTGCTTATGCCTATCTTGCAACAAAGTGCTAGAATTGATAGGAATGAAGAATCCACAGCCTGGGTAATACTTGGGTATAAGGAGGCTTAGGATTACTGTCAGTAAATATTCCTACAATCTAATGGGTATTCTAGGTATAGTGAGATGATATATATGCATAGGTAGAAGATATAACCGGATGTAGGCGTATACCTACTTACATAAGATCCCTAATATTCTATGAGACCTGTACTGTGGTTATTCCCCCTTGTGCAAGTAAGTAGCCAATTATAATCTCCACCTTGAATATAATAAAAGATGTCTATAGTTTATTTGAAGTTATCTGTCTGGAGATACCAGAGACCCTCTTATCTTATTGTGAGGGTTATCTGTTGATCTGCTAGTCAGTATGGATTCGGTCTCTGGAAATATCTGGGGCCTGTATAGAATGGTTACCGCAATATATAACTTGGATGTGACAGTTTGTAATCTATAGATTTTCCTACAGAAAATAATCTTCACTAGAAATACCAGGAACCTATACCAGTTAGTTACCAAGGAATTGCGTAGATATGGTGCCAATAGTATACATTTTTGGATTACCAGTTTAAATATGGTAACAAAATTATTTGTATATATTGTGGCAAACCTCCAACATCAAAATAGGAGATGCTTTAAAATGTTATCCTGTACCTTTGGATTACCAATATGGTGTAAAGCTAGAAAACTAGCACATATAAACAGGTAGCTCCCCTCTATATTTTGTGGGAGATATCCGTGATCTATATAGGTTATATTGCCTGGGGATACCAGGGACCTGTATCAATTTGTTACCGCAATATATAGGTATCTATTAATTATAGAGGTATCTGGTGGTTTGCACATATTATCTCTCTGGGACTACCAGATATTTATATCAGTTTGTTACCAGTTAGTTACCACAGTATATACCTTGGATGTGAATATTCATGGGAAATAAATATGGAGAATAAATCATTGACATATATACTATTTCTCCAAATTGTAATGAATAATACAATGATCAAGTTTTTATATACCTTTTAGTTACCGGTACTAGTAAGAAATGGGTGTGTCTCAATTGGCTCTCCTATATATAGTACAGAAAATATTGATCTCTGCAGAAAAAGTTGGTCTTTACAGATTGCTTCTCTGGAAATACCAGAGACCTATACCAGTTAGTTACTATTGTAGGTAGTTAGTAGAAATATAGGGTTCAGATAAAGGAGCCAAGTTTCAGAGACAACAGATTTCCTCTCTGGAAATACCAGAGACCTATACCAGTTAGTTACTGTTGTGGATAGTCCGTATAGATATAAGGGCCCAAATAAAGGAGCCAATTCTTTTAGATAACCGATTTCCTCTCTGGAAATACCAGAGACCTGTACCAATTTATTACCACTTAAGATAGTATAAATATTGAGGTTCATTATAAGAAGCCATGTCTCAGAGTATATCATCAAATGGGGATGTAAAGATCCTCAAAAAATTATTATCAAATACCTTTTAATACCATGTATCTAAATTGTGAGCATAGGCATAGCTTTTTAAAAGAAGGGGGGGAGAAGGGGTGCATGGACACCACTGACGCATTTCGCCGTGGTGGCTGTATCAAAGGGCTTCTCATGGGATTTTTATACCCTTAGCTGTGTTGGGATTGGCTGGTTAGACAACCTATTATGGTGCGGTTAGAGGATTGGCTGATATACTTGTCAATCAAATGCTTCATATGGGGATTGGTTGATGTATTATCAGTTTCCTCCCCTGTGTTTGGCGTGAATATAAAGAGAACAAATTTACAAAATTATATGTATCCTGATAGTAACATAGCGTTTAAGTTAGTGCATGTAAGATACCAAATGTTATATGTATTTGCGAAATGTTCACACTTGGGCCTCTAGTTATCAAGCCATCAACCTCAAATACGCTGGAATTCCGCAGCGTATTTGTGGCGAGGCTGATTTGCCTAATTTATCAAGCCCTTTACACCGGCAAAAGTAGAATTTTGTGACGTAAGCTTCAATCCGCCGGACTCAGTACGAAACAGATCGATTCTTATATCACTCCAGATGTTCCGCACACAAGTTCAGCACAATCTGACTACTTTTGGGAGTTATCAAAAAACTAGCAGGTACGCTCGGCACTTTTCTGGAGGCGGCAGATCCCATAGGAATCAATGGGTGTCTGACCATAGCGAAAGTTCATGTTTGCTGCTGCCCGACATCCCATTGATTCCTATGGGAATTGTCTACACCTAACACCCTAACATATACCCCGAGTCTAAACACCCCTAATCTGCCCCCCCCTACACAGCTGCACCTAAATAAAGTTATTACCCCCTACGCCGCCACTGCCGGAGCCCACCGCCACTCTAATAAACTGATTAACCCCTAAACTGCCACTCCCTGACCCCGCCACCACTCTAATAAACTGATTAACCCCTAAACCGCCGCTCCCGGACCCCGCCGCCACTATAATAAACTGATTATCCCCTAAACCACTGCTCCTGGACCCCACCGCCACTAAAATAAATGTATTAACCCCTATCCTGCCCCCTTCACCGCTGCCACCTATAATACATTTATTAACCCCTATCCTGCCCCCCCTACACCACCGCCACTATAAAAAAATGATTAACCTCTAAACCTAAGTCTAACCCTAAAACCTAACACCCCCCTAACTTAAATATTAATTAAATACATCTAAATATTATAACTCTTATTAACTAAATTAATCCTATTTAAAACTAAATACTTACCTTTAAAATAAACCCTAATATAGCTACAATATAAATAATAATTATATTGTAGCTATTTTAGGATTTATTTTTATTTTCCAGGCAAATTTAAATTTATTTAACTAGGTACAATAGCTATTAAATAGTTATTAACTATTTAATAGCTAACTAGTTAAAATAAAGATAAATTTACCTGGAAAATAAAAACTAACCTAAGTTACAATTACACCTAACACTACACTATGCTTAAATAAATTTTTCCAATTTAAAACTAAATACTTACCTGTAAAATAAAACCTAAGATAGCTACAATGTAATTAATAATTACATTGTAGCTGTTGTAGCTGTTGTAGGATTTATATTTATTTTACAGGTAACTTTGTATTTATTTTAGCTAGTTAGAATAGTTATTAAATAGTTATTAACTATTTAATAACTACCTAGCTAAAAGAAATACAAAATTACCTGTAAAATAAATCCTAACCTAAGTTACAATTAAACATAACACTACACTATTATTAATATATTACCTACAAATATCTATAATTAAATACAATTAAATAAACTAACTAAAGTACAAAAAATAAAAAAAACTAAGTTACAAAAAATAAAAAAAATAAGTTACACACATTTCAAAAATATTACAACAATTGTAAGCTACTTACACCTAATCTAAGCCCCCTAATAAAATAACAAAGCCCCCCAAAATAAAAAAATGCCCTACCCTATTCTACATTAAAAAGTTAACAGCTCTATTACCTTACCAGCCCTTAAAAGGGCTTTTTGCGGGGCATGCCCCAAAGAAAACAGCTCTTTTGCCTGTAAAAAAAAATACAACCCCCCCAACATTAAAACCTACCACCCACATACCCCTAATCTAACCCAAACCCCCCTTAATAAACATAACACTACCCCCCTGAAGATCATCCTACCTTTAGCCATCTTCAGCCAGCCGACCACCGATGGAACAGAAGAGGAGATTCGCAGCGGCCGAAGTGTTCATCCAAGGGGCGCTAAAGAAGTCTTCCATCCGACTGAAGTCATCATCCAGGCGGCGTCTTCAATCCGGAGCGGAGTAGAGCCATCTTCAGATGAGCCGACGCGGAGCCATCCTCTTCTACCGACGGACTAACGACGAATGACGGTTCCTTTAAGTGACGTCATCCAAGATGGAGTCCCTCAAATTCCGATTGGCTGATTGGATTCTATCAGCCAATCGGAATTAAGGTAGGAAAAATCCGATTGAGCTTGCATTCTATTGGCTGTTCCGATCAGCCAATAGAATGCAAGCTCAATCTGATTGACTGATTGGATTAGCCAATCGAATTGAACTTCAATCTGATTGGCTGATTCAATTAGCCAATCAGATTTTTCCTACCTTAATTCCGATTGGCTGATAGAATCCTATCAGCCAATCAGAATTCAAGGGATGACATCTTGGATGACGTCACTTAAAGGAACCGTCATTCTTCGATAGTCCGTTGGTAGAAGAGGATGGCTCCGCGTCGGCTCGTCTGAAGATGGCTCCGCTCTGGATGGATGAAGATTGAAGATGCCGCCTTGATGATGACTTCAATCGGATGGAAGACTTCTTCAGCGCCCCTTGGATGAAGACATCGGCCGCTGCGGATCTCCTCTTCGGTTCCATCGGTGGTCGGCTGGCTGAAGACGGCTAAAGGTAGGATGATCTTCAGGGGGCTAGTGTTAGGTTTATTTAAGGGGGGTTTGGGCTAGAGTAGGGGTATGTGGGTGGTGGGTTTTAATGTTGGGGGGTTGTATTTTAATTTTACAAGCAAAAGAGCTGTTTTCTTTGGGGCATGCCCTGCAAAAGGCCCTTTTAAGGGCAGTTAAGGTAATAGAGCTGGTAACTTTTTAATGTAGAATAGGGTAGGGCATTTTTTATTTTGGGGGGCTTTTTATTTTATTAGGGGGCTTAGATTAGGTGTAAGTAGCTTAAAATTGTTGTAATATTTTTTAAATGTTTGTAACTTATTTTTTTTATTTTTTGTACTTTTGTTAGTTTATTTAATTGTAATTAATTGTAGTTATTATTTGTAGGTAATTTATTTAATTAATTTAATGATAGTGTAGTGTTAGGTTTAATTGTAACTTAGGTTAGGATTTATTTTACAGGTAATTTTTATTTCTTTTAGCTAGGTAGTTATTAATTAGTTAACTATTTAATAAATATTCTAACTAGCTAAAATAAATACAAAGTTACCTGTAAAATAAATATAAATCCTAAAATAGCTACAATGTAATTATTAATTACATTGTAGCTATCTTACGGTTTATTTTACAGGTAAGTATTTAGTTTTAAATAGGAATAATTTATTTAAGTATAGTGTAGTGTTAGGTGTAATTGTAACTTAGGTTAGTTTTTATTTTACATGTTAATTTCTCTTTATTTTAACTAGGTAGCTATTAAATAGTTAATAACTATTTAATAGCTATCGTACCTAGTTAAAATAAATTGAAATTTGCCTGTAAAATAAAAATAAATCCTAAGATAGCTACAATAAAATTATTATTTATATTGTAGCTATATTAGGGTTTATGTTAAAGGGAGCTATTTAGCTTTAAATAGGAATAATAAATTTAATAAGAGTTAAATATATTTAGATGTATTTAATTAATATTTAAGTTAGGGGGTGTTAGGGTTAGACTTAGGTTTAGGGGTTAATCATTTTATTATAGTTGTGCCGGTGTAGGGGGGCAGGATAGGGGTTAATACATTTATTATAGGTGCCGACGGTGTAGGGGGCACATTAGGGGGTAATAAGTTTAATATAGGTGGCGGCGGGGTCCGAGAGCGCCGGTTTAGGGGTTCAACAATTTATTTAGTTGCGGCGGGGTCCAGGATCGGCAGGATAGGGGTTAATAAATTTATTATAGGGGGCGGCAGTATAGGGGGGGCAGGATAGGGTTACTAGGTATAATGTAGGTGGCGGTGGGCTCCGGGAGCAGCGGTTTAGGGGTTAATACATTTATTATAGTTGCAGCGGTGTCCGGGAGTGGCGGTTTAAAGGTTACTAACTTTATTTAGTTGGGGGGGCTCCGGGGGCGCTGGTATAGGGGGTAGAACAGTGTAGTTAGTGTGGGTGCTTAGTGACAGCTTGTCAATAAAGCTGTCAAAAAGCCGAAGAGCAGCGAGATTGGATGAGTGATAACTATCACAGTCCGCTGCTCATCGCCCCGTACTTGGTGCACGGCTTTTTGACAGATTTATTGATAACTTTAGCAAGTTTTTTCAGGTCCGCGACGATGGTAGGTGAGCTTAGGCGGGCGTATTGGGCCGGCGAAGGCAGGTAAGTAGACACGTTGATAACTAGAGGCCTTGGTAAAACTTGTATATATTAGAGCGTGTGGCAATTGGTATATCTAGAGGTCTGCATGCTTGTCAATCAGAAAATCTGAGTTTTATGATTGGATAGAATGATGTTCGTTGATCCAATTATATACTGTATTGTCAGAATGACATGATGTAAAGATATGTGATACTCTGGCCCCAAGTTATCAAGGTCTGTCGGACCTGATCCGACAGTGTGGATAAGGTTCGACACGCTCGCCATATTCAGCATTGCACCAGCAGCTCACAAGAGCTGCTGGTGCAACGCCACCCCCTGCAGACTCACGGCCAATAGGCCGCCAGAAGGGAGTGTCAATCAACCCGATCGTACTCGAGTAAAAATAAATTTTATTCAATCATTTAAAAAAAAAAAAAAGACTGCCTTCCGACGCGTTTCCTGCTCAAACTGAGCAATTCCTGCTCAAACTGATGAAGTGCTCAGTTTGAGCAGGAAACGCGTAGGAAGGCAGTCTTTTTCCCCTGTGTGTTTGGGTAACACTTGTATCTGTGCTTGTAACAATTTTAAATGATTGAATAAAATGTATTTTTACTTTTTACTAAACCAAGTTGTGCAGCCTGCATTCACCTCCTACAACTCTTTTGGAATTCTTATGGGTAGTCATCAAGCCATCTACTTTACCTGCCTTCACCGGTTCAATACGCCCGCCTAAGCTCGCCTACCATCGCCGCCGTGGGCCTTCAAAATTTCGCCTAAGTTATCAAAAAATATGTCAAAAAGTTGCGCACCAAGTACGGGGCGATGAGCAGCGTACTGTGAGAGTTATCACTCATCCGATCTCGCTGCTCTTCGGCTTTTTGACAGCTTTATTGATACCCCTGTCACTAAGCACCCACACTAACTACACTGTTCTACCCCCTATACCGGAGCCCCCCGCAACTAAATAAAGTTATTAACCCCTAAACCGCCACTCCTAGACCCCGCTGCAACTCTTATAAATGTATTAACCCCTAAACCGCCGCTCCCGGACCCCGCCTTCACCTACATTATACCTAGTAACCCCTATCCTGCCCCCCCTATACTGCCGCCACTTATGATAAATTTATTAACCCCTATCATGCCGATCCCGGACCTCGCCGCAACTAAATAAATAGTTTAACCCCTAAACCACCGCTCCGGGATCCCGCCGCAACCTATATTAAACTTATTAACTCCTAATCTGCCCCCCCTACACTGTCGCCACCTATAATAAGTTTATTAACCCCTATCCTGCCGCCCCTACACCATCACCACCTATAATAAGTTTATTAACCCCTATCCTGCCCCCCTACACCGCCGCCACTGTAATAAAATTATTAACTCATAAACCTAAGTCTAACACTAACCCTAACACCCTCCTAACATAAATATTAATTAAATAAATCTAAATAATATTTATCTTATTAACTAAATTAATCCTATTTAAATCTAAATACTTACCTTTAAAATAAACCCTAATATAGCTACAATATAAATAATAATTATATTGTAGCTATCTTAGGATTTATTTTTATTTTACAGGCAAATTTCAATTTATTTTAACTAGGCACAATAGCTATTAAATAGTTATTAACTATTTAATAGCTACCTAGCTAAAATAAAGCGAAATTTACCTGTAAAATAAAAACTAACCTAAGTTACAATTACACCTAACACTACACTATACTTAAATAAATTAATCCTATTTAAAACTAAATACTTACCTGTAAAATAAACCCTAACGGCTAGATTTAGAATTTTGTCGGTAACGACCCGCGTAGCTAACGCTCCAAAAAGGGAGCGTAGAGCATAATTTACCGCCACTGCAACTCTCAATACCAGCGGTGCTTATGGACGCGGCCAGTTTCAAAAACGTGCTTGTGCACGATTCCCCCATAGGAAACAATGGGGAAGTTTGAGCTGAAAAAAAAAGCAAAAAAGCAGCGTTCAGCTCCTAACGCAGCCCCATTGTTTCCTATGGGGAAACACTTCCTAAGTCTGCACCTAACACCCTAACATGAACCCCGAGTCTAAACACCCCTAACATTACACTTATTAACCCCTAATCTGCCGCCCCCGCTATCGCTGACACCTGCATATTTTTTTAACCCCTAATCTCCGTACACCGCCGCAACCTACGTTATCCCTATGTACCCCTAATCTGCTGCCCCTAACACCGCCGACCCCTATATTATATTTATTAACCCCTAATCTGCCCCCCCAACGTCCCCGCCACCTACCTACAATTATTAACCCCTAATCTGCCGACCGGACCTCACCGCTACTCTAATAAAGTTATTAACCCATAAAGCTAAGTCTAACCCTAACACACCCCTAAGTTAAATATAATTTTATTCTAACAAAATAAATTAACTCTTATTAAATAAATTATTCCTATTTAAAGCTAAATACTTACCTGTAAAATAAACCCTAATATAGCTGCAATTTAAATTATAATTATATTTTAGCTATTTTAGGATTAATATTAATTTTACAGGTAACTTTGTATTTATTTTAACCAGGTACAATAGCTATTAAATAGTTAATAACTATTTAATAGCTACCTAGTTAAAATAATTACAATATTACCTGTAAAATAAATCCTAACCTAAGTTACAATTAAACCTAACACTACACTTCAATAAATTAATTAAATAAAATACCTACAATTATCTACAATTAAACCTAACACTACACTATCAATAAATTAATTAAATAAAATACCTACAAATAAATACAATTACATAAACTAACTAAAGTACAAAAAAAGAAAAAAGAGCTAAGTTACAAAAAAATAAAAAAATATTTACAAACATTAGAAAAATCTTACAACAATTTTAAGCTAATTACACCTACTCTAAGCCCCCTAATAAAATAACATAGCCCCCCAAAATAAAAAATGTCCTACCCTATTCTAAAACACAAATAGAAAAGCTCTTTTACCTTACCAGCCCTTAAAAGGGCCTTTTGCGGGGCATGCCCCAAAGAATTCTGCTCTTTTGCCTGTAAGAAAAAACATACAATACCACCCCCAACATTGCAACCCACCACCCACATACCCCTAATCTAACCAAAACCCCCCTTAAATAAACCTAACACTAAGCCCCTGAAGATCTTCCTACCTTATCTTCACCACGCCGGGTATCACCGATCGGTCCAGGCTCCAAAGTCTTCATCCAAGCCCAAGCGGGGGCTGAAGATGTCCATGATCCGGCTGAAGAGGTCCATCATCGGGCAGAAGTCTTCATCCTATCCGGGCAGAAGACATCTTCATCCAAGCGGCAACTTCTATCTTCTTCCATCCAATGACAAGCGGCTCCATCTTCAAGACCTCCGGAGTGGATCCATCCTCTTCTTCTGACGTCCTAACACAGAATGACGGTTCCTTTAAGGGACATCATCCTAGATGGCGTCCCTCGATTTCCGATTGGCTGATAGGATTCTATCAGCCAATCGGAATTAAGGTAGGAAAATTCTGATTGGCTGATGGAATCAGCCAATCAGATTCAAGTTCAATCCGATTGGCTGATCCAATCAGCCAATCAGATTGAGCTCGCATTCTATTGGCTGATCGGATCGGATAGATTTATTCACCATGTTATTTCCCATGAATATTCACATCCAAGTTATATACTGTGGTAACTAACTGGTAACAAACTGATATAAATCTCTGGTAGTCCCAAAGAGATAATATGTGCAAACCACCAGATACCTCTATTCTGCAGTAATAGACACCTATATATTGTTGTAACGGTCCCTAGTATCCCCAGGCAATATAACCTATATAGATCACGGATATCTCCCACAAAATATAGAGAGCTACCTGTTTATATGTGCTAGTTTTCTAGCTTTACACCATATTGGTAATCCAAAGGTACAGGATAACATTTTAAAGCATCTCCTATTTTGATGTTGGAGGTTTGCCACAATATATACAAATAATTTTGTTACCATATTTAAACTGGTAATCCAAAAATGTATACTATTGGCACCATATCTACGCAATTCCTTGGTAACTAACTGGTATAGGTTCCTGGTATTTCCAGTGAAGATTATTTTCTGTAGGAAAATCTATAGATTACAAACTGTCACATCCAAGTTATATATTGCGGTAACCATTCTATACAGGCCCCAGATATTTCCAGAGACCAAATCCATACTGACTAGCAGATCAACAGATAACCCTCACAATAAGATAAGAGGGTCTCTGGTATCTCCAGACAGATAACTTCAAATAAACTATAGACATATTTTATTATATTAAAGGTGGAGATTATAATTGGCCACTTACTAGCACAAAGGGGAATAACCACAGTACAGGTCTCATAGAATATTAGGGATCTTATTTAAGTAGGTATACGCCTACATCCGGTTATATCTTCTACCTATGCATATATATCATCTCACTATACCTAGAATACCTATTAGATTGTAGGACTATTTACTGACAGTAATCCTAAGCCTGCTTATACCCAAGTATTACCCAGGCTGTGGATTCTTCATTCCTATCAATTCTAGCACTTTGTTGCAAGATAGGCATAAGCAAGTTTTAATAGTGTAACTATCCTCCCCACTTTTAAGCTTTTAAAGTAAAAGTTAAGTTTTAATTTTCTTTCTCTGCCTTTGTCTGCTATCAAACATTATGAGTGCTACATTTGTACTCTTTTTTAGTCTCTCTCTGATTTGTCTTGAATACATTTTTCAGTACAAGCACCATCCCCTATTTTGAGATAAAAATACTATTTAGTAATTATCAGTATGGGAACGTTCTTTTAAATTCAGTAGTGGCATTGATTTGTCTATATTACGAAATATGTTTAAATATGTCTGTAAATACATATATAGATATATATATATACATATAAATACATTTATACAAATATAAATACATATATACACACATAAACATCTTTAGCAATGTATATGTACAGTATATATCACAATGTTCAAGCCCTGTGCCTGCCTTTTTTCTATAAAACCTGAAATCTCATATCTTTAAGCCTATATAACTTTTGTGTGCAATGAGTTTTTTAATATTTTTTTATTTGATAGTGTTATTATCAGTGTAACTGTACTGTGTAATGTATTTGTCATGTGCTTTGTAAAATAATATTATTAGATAGTGTTATTATCAGTGTAACTGTACTGTGTAATGTATTTGTCATGTGTTTTGTATAATAATATTATTAGATGGTGTTATTATGTGTGTAACTGTACTGTGTAATGTATATGTGATGTGTTTTGTATAATAATATTATTAGATGGTGTTATTATGTGTGTAACTGTACTGTGTAATGTATTTGTGATGTGTTTTGTATAATAATATTATTATATAGTATTATTATGTGTGTAACTGTACTGTGTAATGTATATGTGATGTGTTTTGTATAATAATATTATTAGATGGTGTTGTTATGTGTGTAACTGTTCTGTGTAATGTATATGTGATATGTTATGTATAATAATATTATTAGATAGTGTTATTATGTGTGTAACTGTACTGTGTAATTTATTTGTGATTGTGATGTGTTTTGTATATTAATTTTATTAGATGGTGTTATTATCTGTGTAACTGTACTGTGTAATGTATATGTGATGTGTTTTGTATAATAATATTATTAGATGGTGTTGTTATGTGTGTAACTGCACTGTGTATTGTATTTGTGATGTTTTGTATAATAACATTATTTGATAGTGTTATTATGTGTGGAACTATACTGTGCAATGTATTTGTGATATACTTTGTATAATAATATTATTAAATGGTGTTATTATGTGTGTAACTTTACTGTGTTATGTATTTTGTATAATAATATTATAAGATGGTGTTATTATGTGTGTAACTGTACTGTGTTATGTATTTTGTATAATAATATTATTAGATGGTATTATTATGTGTGTAACTATACTGTGTAATGTATTTGTGGTTTGTTTGTATATAATATTATTAGATAGTGTTATTATGTGTGTAACTGTACTGTGTTATGTATTTTGTATAATAATATTATTAGATGGTGTTATTATGTGTGTAACTGTACTGTGTAATGTATTTGTGATGTGTTTGTATATAATATTATTAGATAGTGTTATTATGTGTGTAACTGTACTGTGTAATGTATTTGTGATGTGTTTTGTATAATAATATTATTATATAGTATTATTATATGTGTAACTGTACTGTGTAATTTATTTGTGATATGTTTTGTATAATAACATTATTAGATAGTGTTTTTATGTTTGTAACTGTACTGTGTAATGTATTTGTGATATACTTTGTATAATAATATTATTAGATGGTGTTATTATGTGTGTAACTGTACTGTGTTATGTATTTTGTATAATAATCTTATTAGATGGTGTTATTATGTGTGTAACTGTACTGTGTGATGTGTTTTGTATAATAATATTATTATATAGTATTATTATGTGTGTAACTGTATTTTGTAATGTATTTGTGATATGTTTTGTATAATAACATTATTAGATGGTGTTATTATGTGTGTAACTGTCCTGTGTAATGCATTTGTGATATACTTTGTATAATAATATTATTAGATGGTGTTATTATGTGTGTAACTGTACTGTGTTATGTATTTGTGATATATTTTGTATAATAACATTATTAGATGGTGTTATTATGTGTGTAACTGTACTGTGTTATGTATTTGTGATGTGTTTTGTATAATAATATTATTAGACGGTGTTATTATGTGTGTAACTGTAATGTGTAATGTATTTGTGATGTGTTTGTATAATATTATTATTAGAGAGTGTTTTATGTGTGTAACTGCACTGTGTAATGTATTTGTGATATGCTTTGTATAATAATATTATTAAATAGTGTTATTATGTGTGTAACTGTACTGTATAATTTATTTGTGATATGTTTTGTATAATAACATTATTAGATAGTGTTATTATGTGTGTAACTGTACTGTGTAATGTATTTGTGATATACTTTGTATAATAATATTATTAGATGGTGTTATTATGTGTGTAACTGTACTGTGTTATGTATTTTGTATAATAATATTATTAGATGGTGTTATTATGTGTGTAACTGTACTGTGTGATATATTTTGTATAATAATATTATTAGATGGTGTTATTATGTGTGTAACTGTATTGTGTGATGTGTTTTGTATAATAATATTATTATATAGTATTATTATGTGTGTAACTGTATTGTGTAATGTATTTGTGATATGTTTTGTATAATAACATTATTAGATGGTGTAATTATGTGTGTAACTGTACTGTGTAATGTATTTGTGATATGTTTTGTATAATAACATTATTAGATGGTGTAATTATGTGTGTAACTGTACTGTGTAATGTATTTGTGATATACTTTGTATAATAATATTATTAGATGGTGTTATTATGTGTGTAACTGTACTGTGTTATGTATTTGTGATATGTTTTGTATAATAACATTATTAGATGGTGTTATTATGTGTGTAACTGTACTGTGTAATGTATTTGTGATGTGTTTTGTATAATAATATTATTAGATGGTGTTATTATGTGTGTAACTATACTGTGTTATGTATTTGTGATGTGTTTTGTATAATAATATTATTAGACGGTGTTATCATGTGTGTAACTGTAATGTGTAATGTATTTGTGATATGTTTTGTATAATAATATTATTAGACGGTGTTATTATGTATGTAACTGTACTGTGTAATGTATTTGTGATGTGTTTTGTATAATATTATTATTAGAGAGTGTTTTATGTGTGTAACTGTACTGTGTAATGTATTTGTGATATGCTTTGTATAATAATATTATTAAACAGTGTTATTATGTGTGTAACTGTACTGTATAATTTATTTGTGATATGTTTTGTATAATAATATTATTAGATAGTGTTATTATGTGTGTAACTGTACTGTGTAATGTATTTGTGATTTACTTTGTATAATAATATTATTAGATGGTGTTATTATGTGTGTAACTGTACTGTGTTATGTATTTTGTATAATAATATTATTAGATGGTGTTATTATGTGTGTAACTGTACTGTGTGATGTATTTTGTATAATAATATTATTAGATGGTGTTATTATGTGTGTAACTGTACTGTGTAATGTATTTGTGATGTGTTTGTATATAATATTATTAGATAGTGTTATTATGTGTGTAACTGTACTGTGTAATGTATTTGTGATGTGTTTTGTATAATAATATTATTATATAGTATTATTATGTGTGTAACTGTACTGTGTAATGTATATGTGATGTGTTTTGTATAATAATATTATTAGATGGTGTTGTTATGTGTGTAACAGTTCTGTGTAATGTATATGTGATATGTTATGTATAATAATATTATTAGATAGTGTTATTATGTGTGTAACTGTACTGTGTAATTTATTTGTGATTGTGATGTGTTTTGTATATTAATTTTATTAGATGGTGTTATTATCTGTGTAACTGTACTGTGTAATGTATATGTGATGTGTTTTGTATAATAATATTATTAGATGGTGTTGTTATGTGTGTAACTGCACTGTGTATTGTATTTGTGATGTTTTGTATAATAACATTATTAGATAGTGTTATTATGTGTGGAACTGTACTGTGTAATGTATTTGTGATATACTTTGTATAATAATATTATTAAATGGTGTTATTATGTGTGTAACTGTACTGTGTTATGTATTTTGTATAATAATATTATAAGATGGTGTTATTATGTGTGTAACTGTACAGTGTTATGTATTTTGTATAATAATATTATTAGATGGTGTTATTATGTGTGTAACTATACTGTGTAATGTATTTGTGGTGTGTTTGTATATAATATTATTAGATAGTGTTATTATGTGTATAACTGTACTGTGTTATGTATTTTGTATAATAATATTATTAGATGGTGTTATTATGTGTGTAACTGTACTGTGTAATGTATTTGTGATGTGTTTGTATATAATATTATTAGATAGTGTTATTATGTGTGTAACTGTACTGTGTAATGTATTTGTGATGTGTTTTGTATAATAATATTATTATATAGTATTTTTATATGTGTAACTGTACTGTGTAATTTATTTGTGATATGTTTTGTATAATAACATTATTAGATAGTGTTTTTATGTTTGTAACTGTACTGTGTAATGTATTTGTGATATACTTTGTATAATAATATTATTAGATGGTGTTATTATGTGTGTAACTGTACTGTGTTATGTATTTTGTATAATAATATTATTAGATGGTGTTATTATGTGTGTAACTGTACTGTGTGATGTGTTTTGTATAATAATATTATTATATAGTATTATTATGTGTGTAACTGTATTTTGTAATGTATTTGTGATATGTTTTGTATAATAACATTATTAGATGGTGTTATTATGTGTGTAACTGTCCTGTGTAATGCATTTGTGATATACTTTGTATAATAATATTATTAGATGATGTTATTATGTGTGTAACTGTACTGTGTTATGTATTTGTGATATATTTTGTATAATAACATTATTAGATGGTGTTATTATGTGTGTAACTGTACTGTGTAATGTATTTGTGATGTGTTTTGTATAATAATATTATTAGATGGTGTTATTATGTGTGTAACTGTACTGTGTTATGTATTTGTGATGTGTTTTGTATAATAATATTATTAGACGGTGTTATTATGTGTGTAACTGTAATGTGTAATGTATTTGTGATGTGTTTTGTATAATATTATTATTAGAGAGTGTTTTATGTGTGTAACTGCACTGTGTAATGTATTTGTGATATGCTTTGTATAATAATATTATTAAATAGTGTTATTATGTGTGTAACTGTACTGTATAATTTATTTGTGATATGTTTTGTATAATAACATTATTAGATAGTGTTATTATGTGTGTAACTGTACTGTGTAATGTATTTGTGATATACTTTGTATAATAATATTATTAGATGGTGTTATTATGTGTGTAACTGTACTGTGTTATGTATTTTGTATAATAATATTATTAGATGGTGTTATTATGTGTGTAACTGTACTGTGTGATATATTTTGTATAATAATATTATTAGATGGTCTTATTATGTGTGTAACTGTACTGTGTAATATATTTGTGATGTGTTTGTATATAATATTATTAGATAGTGTTATTATGTGTGTAACTGTACTGTGTAATGTATTTGTGATGTGTTTTGTATAATAATATTATTATATAGTATTATTATGTGTGTAACTGTACTGTGTAATTTATTTGTGATATGTTTTGTATAATAACATTATTAGATAGTGTTATTATGCGTGTAACTGTACTGTGTAATGTATTTGTGATATACTTTGTATAATAATATTATTAGATGGTGTTGTTATGTGTGTAACTGTACTGTGTTATGTATTTTGTATAATAATATTATTAGATGGTCTTATTATGTGTGTAACTGTACTGTGTTATGTATTTTGTATAATAATATTATTAGATGGTCTTATTATGTGTGTAACTGTACTGTGTAATGTATTTGTGATGTGCTTGTATATTATATTATTAGATAGTGTTATTATGTGTGTAACTGTACTGTGTTATGTATTTTGTATAATAATATTATTAGATGGTATTATTATGTGTGTAACTGTACTGTGTAATGTATTTGTGATGTGTTTTGTATAATAATATTATTAGATGGTGTTATTATGTGTGTAACTGTACTGTGTTATGTATTTGTGATGTGTTTTGTATAATAATATTATTAGACTGTGTTATTATGTGTGTAACTGTAATGTGTAATGTATTTGTGATATGTTTTGTATAATAATATTATTAGACGTGTTATTATGTATGTAACTGTACTGTGTAATGTATTTGTGATGTGTTTTGTATAATATTATTATTAGAGAGTGTTTTATGTGTGTAACTGTACTGTGTAATGTATTTGTGATATGCTTTGTATAATAATATTATTAAATAGTGTTATTATGTGTGTAACTGTACTGTATAATTTATTTGTGATATGTTTTGTATAATAACATTATTAGATAGTGTTATTATGTGTGTAACTGTACTGTGTAATGTATTTGTGATATACTTTGTATAATAATATTATTAGATGGTGTTATTATGTGTGTAACTGTACTGTGTTATGTATTTTGTATAATAATATTATTAGATGGTGTTATTATGTGTGTAACTGTACTGTGTGATGTATTTTGTATAATAATATTATTAGATGTTGTTATTATGTGTGTAACTGTACTGTGTGATGTATTTTGTATAATAATATTATTAGATGGTGTTTTTATGTGTGTAACTGTATTGTGTAATGTATTTGTGATGTGTTTTGTATAATAATATTATTAGATAGTGTTATTATGTGTGTAACTGTACTGTGTAATGTATTTGTGATGTGTTTTGTATAATAATATTATTAGATGGTGTTATTATGTGTGTAACTGTATTGTGTAATGTATTTGTGATGTGTTTTGTATAATAATATTATTATATAGTATTATTATGTGTGTAACTGTACTGTGTAATTTATTTGTGATATGTTTTGTATAATCAAGAGGAGTTAGGTAAGGGAACCAAAAGGTTTAGGGTTCATTTAGCACTAATCCCTAAAAATGTAGAAGTTAAAAAATTGAATTTTTAATAATAACCATTTAAAAAACCAAGGAGAATCCTTGATAATGTACCCACGCTAAAACTGTGCACCTAGCCCCCCTGTTTCCTGGCCGATAGCAGCTCCCTCGGCTTCAGGTGTCAGGGACTAGGGACAGTATTAAAACCAATAGTAAGTGCACAACAAAGTGCTTACTGTAAGCACAAACGCGTTTCGGCTGTATTAATCAGCCTTTCTCAATGTGAACAAGTAAGCCGAGGCCCGGGTGCCACCCCTTTATATAGTGATTGTAAAAAAGTTCATAGCCAATCCCTATCTCTCATTAACGTCTGCCCATTCAGTGACCAATCCAGAGCGGTATGTAGTAGGCGCGATTGCCATTTGCGGCGTGATTGGATCCAACAATTTTAGACGTACCAATCATTAAGTCTGCAGTGCTACAAGGGGGACCGGCTGGTCTATCAGATATCCATCCTTTGTAAATATCGTCATTGGATGTAAACAATGGCATAAATCCCTTTTTGCGACTAGTTACTGCTTAATCTATAGATTGTTATGTTATTATTCATATGTATGATTATTATACACACATCCATAGTCGTTATTTGCCGGCTTAGGTGCTGCATGGCTACATCAAAATCATGGTATTAAGCTAATGTGGCAACCCCTGTGTTATGTCAGTATATCATGTCCCTATCAAGGATTGATATGTACACATACATGGTCGTTATCCAGCGGCTTAGGTGCTGCATGATTAGATCCAGTCCATGTTATGGAACCTATGTGGCAACACCTATGTTAGTTGTTATGTGTTATCCTTCTATAGATATTTATTTATTCCTTAACGTATGGTCAATAAGAGCTTATTCTCCCTATGTTAGTTTAATACAGTATCCTTTCAGTTCAGTACGCTGTATAATACCTTAAGGTTCACCTTAATTCTGTACTGTGTGAGCTTTCATAGTAGAGATTACTATTATCCTATTTCCCAAACATATTTCCTACCTCTCATTGTACACCTTAGTATGTTCCGAATTACCTGAGCATATACAGATTTATAATAAAACATAAGTTTTTTATTTATTATCATATTAAGGCCCAATATACTTGTTTCGGAGTACGGAGTTTTACTTGGTTGTGCCTATGGTTCATTTTCTGAACTTACTATACATATTCTCCTATTCAGGTGCTGCTCATTTTATTGCATTAGTATGAAAATACATATACAATATAAAAGAAGCTCATGTGTGTAGTAAATGGTATGAATCATGTTTTTGAGGGTAGTGATGTTATTGGGAGTTGGATTCCAATTGGAACATTATAAGGGAAATGGTAATGTGAACTTATAAAAAATATATAGCACTACGGGCGGCACTTTAAAAATGTGTTATCCGTTGTTATTAATTTAAAGACAATTATTGATGAATACCTTTGTATAGTATTGACTTACAGTATCATCAAATATACTTGTCTGTTATAATAACTCCTGAATACATGCAACATTAAAGGTTACTAGATAACACAAGAAGATGAATTTAAATCAGAGACTACCTATTTCTGATTTTTCTACCAGTATCACAGGAATACCCAATAATTGTTTGCTTCATTCATCCCATGTGGCATAACTGAGTTTAATTTGAATATCCAACCTGTTTCTTTTTGTAACAAAGCATTTTCGGTGTTTCCTCCTCTGATGCCAGGTTTAACCCTTTCAATGCCCCAGCATTTAAAGGATGTTGTTTTGCCTGCATGATGTGACAGAAAATGTCTAGCTACACTAGTTAATTTTTTGCCATCTTTTAGGTCCTTTTGGGCATTGCGTATGTTACATAAATGTTCTGTTATTCTTGTGCTCAATTTGCGTGTCGTCATCCCTGTGTATATTAAATTACACGAGCATGAAAGGCAGTAGATGACATTATCACTCTGGCAGTTATTGTGTGTTTTGATTTTCCATTTTTTAGAAAATCTGTCAGTTATAAATTCCTTTTTGCTCATAAATTGGCATGTTTTGCAATGACCACATGGTGTTGAGCCCTGATAGATTGGTTTTATCAAAGTGACTTTGAGATAAGCTGTCCTTGATATTCCTGGCACGTCTGAAGGTGAAAGAAGGCTTTTCAGGTAGTAATCCCTTTAATATTTCATCACTTCGCAAGACGTGCCAATGTCTTTTCACTATTGAGCTTACAAGTTCACTTTGATTATTATATGTAGAAATGAATCTTAGGTTATTTGTCTCTTGTACACATTTTTTGTTTTTGGGTATGAGAAGATCAGACCTATTTATGTTTAGGGCTTTCTGGTAAGCCCTGGCTAGCAATTTTTTGGAGTAACCCCTTTGAAGGAGTCTGTCACGTAATTCTAGTGCTGCCTTTTTGAAAGAATCTATATCTGGACAGTTTCTTCTAGTTCTCAAGTATTCACCGTATGGGAGGCTGTTAATTGTGGAAGGATGATGATTACTCTGTGCATGTAGGATATTGTTAGTTGCAGTGGTTTTCCTAAATGTTTCAGTGACCAATCCGTTGTTGCTTTTGGAAATTATCAGATCTAAAAATTCAACTTTATTGAAGCTTGTATTATATGTTAGATATAATCCAAATGGATTGGTGTTAAGTAATTTAATAAATTCTTCCCAGATTTCTAACGGGCCTTCCCACACCAGTAAGATGTCATCTATATACCTGGACCAGTGGGAGATGAATTTGGTGTATTGGTTCATATGATTATTGAACACTATCATCTCTTCCCACCAGCCCAGGTATAGATTGGCATATGTGGGCGCACAGGATGTGCCCATTGCGGTGCCACAAATCTGTAAGAAAAACTTATCATCAAAAACAAAATAATTATGTGTGAGTACAAATCTTAATGTGTTGATGATAAATTCTTTTGTCTGAAGATCCATATCAGTGTCCTTCTCTAAGAAATGAGCTACAGCTTTAATGCCCCACTCAGTTTTAATGCTCGTATAGAGGGATTCTACATCGCATGTAATTAAAATAGACTGATCTGTTATGGCAATATTTTGCAACTTATTTAAGATGTGCACTATATCTCCTCAAGCAACTACTTTCTTAAATTTGGTCTGTCAAGATATAATATCCCTTAATGAGGATAAAAGGTACCTGAAAAATATGACCAAAGCAGAAAGTGATGCTATGAATGAAATGACACAATGGACTGATGTCCAAATAAAAAATAGTGACAAGGGGGGTAATATAGTGATATGGCCAAACACTATGTACATCTCTGAAGCCATGAAACAACTATCTAATCACTCCAATTACAAAAAACTATTAGGGAATCCCACATAGAATTTTCTAGAGTTACACAAAAAACTTATTGACACAGCATTCAAAGATAAGATCATTGACCAAAAGGAATATAAATATCTAACAGTTACTAATCCGAAAGTAGCCACTATGTACTTACTGCCTAAGATCCATAAAAATATCTCCTGTCCGCCCGGGAGACCAATAGTGTCAGGGATGGGATCACTCACAGAAAGAGCCAGCAGATATGTTGACGCTAGACTAAGGAAAATTGTGGAAGCCCTACCATCACATACTAGGGACACAATGCACATCTTAAATAAGTTGCAAAATATTGCCATAACAGATCAGTCTATTTTAATTACATGCGATGTAGAATCCCTCTATACGAGCATTAAAACTGAATGGGGCATTAAAGCTGTAGCTCATTTCTTAGAGAAGGACACTGATATGGATCTTCAGACAAAAGAATTTATCATCAACACATTAAGATTTGTACTCACACATAATTATTTTGTTTTTGATGATAAGTTTTTCTTACAGATTTGTGGCACCGCAATGGGCACATCCTGTGCGCCCACATATGCCAATCTATACCTGGGCTGGTGGGAAGAGATGATAGTGTTCAATAATCATATGAACCAATACACCAAATTCATCTCCCACTGGTCCAGGTATATAGATGACATCTTACTGGTGTGGGAAGGCCCGTTAGAAATCTGGGAAGAATTTATTAAATTACTTAACACCAATCCATTTGGATTATATCTAACATATAATACAAGCTTCAATAAAGTTGAATTTTTAGATCTGATAATTTCCAAAAGCAACAACGGATTGGTCACTGAAACATTTAGGAAAACCACTGCAACTAACAATATCCTACATGCACAGAGTAATCATCATCCTTCCACAATTAACAGCCTCCCATACGGTGAATACTTGAGAACTAGAAGAAACTGTCCAGATATAGATTCTTTCAAAAAGGCAGCACTAGAATTACGTGACAGACTCCTTCAAAGGGGTTACTCCAAAAAATTGCTAGCCAGGGCTTACCAGAAAGCCCTAAACATAAATAGGTCTGATCTTCTCATACCCAAAAACAAAAAATGTGTACAAGAGACAAATAACCTAAGATTCATTTCTACATATAATAATCAAAGTGAACTTGTAAGCTCAATAGTGAAAAGACATTGGCACGTCTTGCGAAGTGATGAAAGATTAAAGGGATTACTACCTGAAAAGCCTTCTTTCACCTTCAGACATGCCAGGAATATCAAGGACAGCTTATCTCAAAGTCACTTTGATAAAACCAATCTATCAGGGCTCAACACCATGTGGTCATTGCAAAACATGCCAATTTATGAGCAAAAAGGAATTTATAACTGACAGATTTTCTAAAAAATGGAAAATCAAAACACACAATAACTGCCAGAGTGATAATGTCATCTACTGCCTTTCATACTCGTGTAATTTAATATACACAGGGATGACGACACGCAAATTGAGCACAAGAATAACAGAACATTTATGTAACATACGCAATGCCCAAAAGGACCTAAAAGATGGCAAAAAATTAACTAGTGTAGCTAGACATTTTCTGTCACATCATGCAGGCAAAACAACATCCTTTAAATGCTGGGGCATTGAAAGGGTTAAACCTGGCATCAGAGGAGGAAACACCGAAAATGCTTTGTTACAAAAAGAAACAGGTTGGATATTCAAATTAAACTCAGTTATGCCACATGGGATGAATGAAGCAAACAATTATTGGGTATTCCTGTGATACTGGTAGAAAAATCAGAAATAGGTAGTCTCTGATTTAAATTCATCTTCTTGTGTTATCTAGTAACCTTTAATGTTGCATGTATTCAGGAGTTATTATAACAGACAAGTATATTTGATGATACTGTAAGTCAATACTATACAAAGGTATTCATCAATAATTGTCTTTAAATTAATAACAACGGATAACACATTTTTAAAGTGCCGCCCGTAGTGCTATATATTTTTTATAAGTTCACATTACCATTTCCCTTATAATGTTCCAATTGGAATCCAACTCCCAATAACATCACTACCCTCAAAAACATGATTCATACCATTTACTACACACATGAGCTTCTTTTATATTGTATATGTATTTTCATACTAATGCAATAAAATGAGCAGCACCTGAATAGGAGAATATGTATAGTAAGTTCAGAAAATGAACCATAGGCACAACCAAGTAAAACTCCGTACTCCGAAACAAGTATATTGGGCCTTAATATGATAATAAATAAAAAACTTATGTTTTATTATAAATCTGTATATGCTCAGGTAATTCGGAACATACTAAGGTGTACAATGAGAGGTAGGAAATATGTTTGGGAAATAGGATAATAGTAATCTCTACTATGAAAGCTCACACAGTACAGAATTAAGGTGAACCTTAAGGTATTATACAGCGTACTGAACTGAAAGGATACTGTATTAAACTAACATAGGGAGAATAAGCTCTTATTGACCATACGTTAAGGAATAAATAAATATCTATAGAAGGATAACACATAACAACTAACATAGGTGTTGCCACATAGGTTCCATAACATGGACTGGATCTAATCATGCAGCACCTAAGCCGCTGGATAATGACCATGTATGTGTACATATCAATCCTTGATAGGGACATGATATACTGACATAACACAGGGGTTGCCACATTAGCTTAATACCATGATTTTGATGTAGCCATGCAGCACCTAAGCCGGCAAATAACGACTATGGATGTGTGTATAATAATCATACATATGAATAATAACATAACAATCTATAGATTAAGCAGTAACTAGTCGCAAAAAGGGATTTATGCCATTGTTTACATCCAATGACGATATTTACAAAGGATCGATATCTGATAGACCAGCCGGTCCCCCTTGTAGCACTGCAGACTTAATGATTGGTACGTCTAAAAATGTTGGATCCAATCACGCCGCAAATGGCAATCGCGCCTACTACATACCGCTCTGGATTGGTCACTGAATGGGCGGACGTTAATGAGAGATAGGGATTGGCTATGAACTTTTTTACAATCACTATATAAAGGGGTGGCACCCGGGCCTCGGCTTACTTGTTCACATTGAGAAAGGCTGATTAATACAGCCGAAACGCGTTTGTGCTTACAGTAAGCACTTTGTTGTGCACTTACTATTGGTTTTAATACTGTCCCTAGTCCCTGACACCTGAAGCCGAGGGAGCTGCTATCGACCAGTAAACAGGTGGGCTAGGTGCACAGTTTTAGCGTGGGTACATTATCAAGGATTCTCCTTGGTTTTTTAAATGGTTATTATTAAAAATTCAATTTTTTAACTTCTACATTTTTAGGGATGAGTGCTAAATAAACCCTAAACCTTTTGGTTCCCTTACCTAACTCCTCTTGCATATATATATTTAGGGTCAGCACCGGATAACTTATCTACCTATCCCTAAACCTACTATTCCTAGTGCCAGTTTCATAATTTGTAAATATATACAATGTTTTGTATAATAACATTATTAGATAGTGTTATTATGCGTGTAACTGTACTGTGTAATGTATTTGTGATATGTTTTGTATAATAATATTATTAGATAGTGTTATTATGTGTGTAACTGTACTGTGCAATGTATTTGTGATATGTTTTGTATAATAATATTATTAGATAGTGTTATTATGTGTGTAACTGTACTGTGTAATGTATTTGTGATATGTTTTGTATAATAATATTATTAGATGGTGTTATTATGTGTGTAACTGTACTGTGTAATGTATTTGTGATATGTTTTGTATAATAATATTATTAGATAGTGTTATTATGTGTGTAACTGTACTGTGTAATGTATTTGTGATATACTTTGTATAATAATATTATTAGATGGTGTTATTATGTGTGTAACTGTACTGTGTAATGTATTTGTGATATGTTTTGTATAATAATATTATTAGATGGTGTTATTATGTGTGTAACTGTACTGTGTAATGTATTTGTGATATACTTTGTATAATAATATTATTAGATGGTGTTATTATGTGTGTAACTGTACTGTGTAATGTATTTGTGATATGTTTGTATAATAATATTATTAGATAGTGTTATTATGCGTGTAACTGTACT
Organism: Bombina bombina; assembly: GCF_027579735.1. Taxonomy (NCBI): domain Eukaryota; kingdom Metazoa; phylum Chordata; class Amphibia; order Anura; family Bombinatoridae; genus Bombina; species Bombina bombina. The sequence goes on from NC_069500.1 coordinate 1,436,009,955, forward strand.
GTGTAATGTATTTGTGATATACTTTGTATAATAATATTATTAGATGGTGTTATTATGTGTGTAACTGTACTGTGTAATGTATTTGTGATGTGTTTGTATATAATATTATTAGATGGTGTTATTATGTGTGTAACTGTACTGTGTAATGTATTTGTGATATGTTTTGTATAATAATATTATTAGATGGTGTTATTATGTGTGTAACTGTACTTTGTAATGTATTTGTGATGTGTTTTGTATAATAATATTATTAGATAGTGTTATTATGTGTGTAACTGTACTGTGTAATGTATTTGTGATGTGTTTGTATATAATATTATTAGATAGTGTTATTATGTGTGTAACTGTACTGTGTAATGTATTTGTGATGTGTTTGTATATAATATTATTAGATAGTGTTATTATGTGTGTAACTGTACTGTGTTATGTATTGCGTATAATAATATTATTAGATGGTGTTATTATGTGTGTAACTGTACTGTGTAATGTATTTGTATTGTGTTTGTATATAATATTATTAGATAGTGTTATTATATGTGTAACTGTACTGTGTAATGTATTTGTGATATGTTTTGTATAATAATATTATTATATAGTATTATTATGTGTGTAACTGTACTGTGTAATTTATTTGTGATATGTTTTGTATAATAACATTATTAGATAGTGTTATTATGTGTGTAACTGTACTGTGTAATGTATTTGTGATATACTTTGTATAATAATATTATTAGATAGTGTTATTATGTGTTTAACTGTACTGTGTTATGTATTTTGTATAATAATATTATTAGATGGTGTTATTATGTGTGTAACTGTACTGTGTCATGTGTTTTGTATAATAATATTATTATATAGTATTATTATGTGTGTAACTGTATTGTGCAATGTATTTGTGATATGTTTTGTATAATAACATTATTAGATGGTGTTATTATGTGTGTAACTGTACTGTGTAATGTATTTGTGATATACTTTGTATAATAATATTATTAGATGGTGTTATTATGTGTGTAACTGTACTGTGTTATGTATTTGTGATATGTTTTGTATAATAACATTATTAGATGGTTTTATTATGTGTGTAACTGTACGGTGTAATGTATTTGTGATGTGTTTTGTATAATAATATTATTAGATGGTGCTATTATGTGTGTAACTGTACTGTGTTATGTATTTGTGATATGTTTTGTATAATAACATTATTAGATGGTGTTATTATGTGTCTAACTGTACTGTGTAATGTATTTGTGATATGTTTTGTATAATAATATTATAAGATGGTGTTATTATGTGTGTAACTGTACTGTGTAATGTATTTGTGATGTGTGTTGTATAATAATATTATTAGACAGTGTTATTATGTGTGTAACTGTACTGTGTAATGTATTTGTGATATGCTTTGTATAATAATATTATTAGATAGTGTTATTATGTGTGTAACTGTACTGTGTAATGTATTTGTGATATACTTTGTATAATAATATTAATAAATGGTGTTATTATGTGTGTAACTGTACTGTGTTATGTATTTTGTATAATAATATTATTAGATGGTGTTATTATGTGTGTAACTGTACTGTATAATTTATTTGTGATATACTTTGTATAATAATATTAATAAATGGTGTTATTATGTGTGTAACTGTACTGTGTTATGTATTTTGTATAATAATATTATTAGATGGTGTTATTATGTGTGTAACTGTGCTGTGTTATGTATTTTGTATAATAATATTATTAGATGGTGTTATTATGTGTGTAACTATACTGTGTAATGTATTTGTGATGTGTTTATATATAATATTATTAGATAGTGTTATTATGTGTGTAACTGTACTGTGTAATGTATTTGTGATGTGTTTGTATATAATATTATTAGATAGTGTTATTATGTGTGTAACTGTACTGTGTTATGTATTGTTTATAATAATATTATTAGATGGTGTTATTATGTGTGTAACTGTACTGTGTAATGTATTTGTGATGTGTTTTGTATAATAATATTATTAGATGGTGTTATTATGTGTGTAACTTTACTGTGTTATGTATTTGTGATATGTTTTGTATAATAACATTATTAGATCGTGTTATTATGTGTCTAACTGTACTGTGTAATGTATTTGTGATGTGTGTTGTATAATAATATTATTAGACGGTGTTATTATGTGTGTAACTGTACTGTGTAATGTATTTGTGATATGCTTTGTATAATAATATTATTAGATAGTGTTATTATGTGTGTAACTGTACTGTATAATTTATTTGTGATATACTTTGTATAATAATATTAATAAATGGTGTTATTATGTGTGTAACTGTACTGTGTTATGTATTTTGTATAATAATATTATTAGATGGTGTTATTATGTGTGTAACTGTACTGTGTTATGTATTTTGTATAATAATATTATTAGATGGTGTTATTATGTGTGTAACTATACTGTGTAATGTATTTGTGATGTGTTTGTATATAATATTATTAGATAGTGTTATTATGTGTGTAATTGTACTGTGTTATGTATTGTTTATAATAATATTATTAGATGGTGTTATTATGTGTGTAACTATACTGTGTAATGTATTTGTGATGTGTTTGTATATAATATTATTAGATAGTGTTATTATATGTGTAACTGTACTGTGTAATGTATTTGTGATGTGTTTTGTATAATAATATTATTATATAGTATTATTATGTGTGTAACTGTACTGTGTAATTTATTTGTGATATGTTTTGTATAATAATATTATTAGATAGTGTTATTATTTGTGTAACTGTACTGTGTAATGTATTTGTGATATACTTTGTATAATAATATTATTAGATAGTGTTATTATGTGTGTAACTGTACTGTGTTATGTATTTTGTATAATAATATTATTAGATGGTGTTATTAAGTGTGTAACTGTACTGTGTCATGTGTTTTGTATAATAATTTTATTATATAGTATTATTATGTGTGTAACTGTATTGTGCAATGTATTTGTAATATGTTTTGTTTAATAACATTATTAGATGGTGTTATTATGTGTGTAACTGTACTTTGTAATGTATTTGTGATATACTTTGTATAATAATATTATGAGATGGTGTTATTATGTGTGTAACTGTACTGTGTTATGTATTTGTGATATGTTTTGTATAATAACATTATTAGATGGTTTTATTATGTGTGTAACTGTACGGTGTAATGTATTTGTGATGTGTTTTGTATAATAATATTATTAGATGGTGTTATTATGTGTGTAACTGTACTGTGTTATGTATTTGTGATATGTTTTGTATAATAACATTATTAGATGGTGTTATTATGTGTCTAACTGTACAGTGTAATGTATTTGTGATGTTTTTTGTATAATAATATTATTAGATGGTGTTATTATGTGTGTAACTGTACTGTGTAATGTATTTGTGATATGTTTTGTATAATAATATTATAAGATGGTGTTATTATGTGTGTAACTGTACTGTGTAATGTATTTGTGATGTGTTTTGTATAATAATATTATTAGACGGTGTTATTATGTGTGTAACTGTAATGTGTAATGTATTTGTGATGTGTTTTGTATAATATTATTATTAGAGAGTGTTTTATGTGTGTAACTGCACTGTGTAATGTATTTGTGATATGCTTTGTATAATAATATTATTAAATAGTGTTATTATGTGTGTAACTGTACTGTATAATTTATTTGTGATATGTTTTGTATAATAACATTATTAGATAGTGTTATTATGTATGTAACTGTACTGTGTAATGTATTTGTGATGTACTTTGTATAATAATATTATTAGATGGTGTTATTATGTGTGTAACTGTACGGTGTTATGTATTTTGTATAATAATATTATTAGATGGTGTTATTATGTGTGTAACTGTACTGTGTGATATATTTTGTATAATAATATTATTAGATGGTGTTATTATGTGTGTAACTGTACTGTGTAATGTATTTGTGATGTGTTTGTATATAATATTATTAGATAGTGTTATTATGTGTGTAACTGTACTGTGTAATGTATTTGTGATGTGTTTTGTATAATAATATTATTATATAGTATTATTATGTGTGTAACTGTACTGTGTAATTTATTTGTGATATGTTTTGTATAATAACATTATTAGATAGTGTTATTATGCGTGTAACTGTACTGTGTAATGTATTTGTGATATACTTTGTATAATAATATTATTAGATGTTGTTGTTATGTGTGTAACTGTACTGTGTTATGTTTTTTGTATAATAATATTAATAGATGGTCTTATTATGTGTGTAACTGTACTGTGTTATGTATTTCTTATAATAATATTATTAGATGGTGTTATTATGTGTGTAACTGTACTGTGTAATGTATTTGTGATGTGCTTGTATATTATATTATTAGATAGTGTTATTATCTGTGTAACTGTACTGTGTTATGTATTTTGTATAATAATATTATTAGATGGTATTATTATGTGTGTAACTGTACTGTGTAATGTATTTGTGATGTGTTTTGTATAATAATATTATTAGATGGTGTTATTATGTGTGTAACTGTACTGTGTAATGTATTTGTAATGATTTTTGTATAATAATATTATTAGATGGTGTTATTATGTGTGTAACTTTACTGTGTAATGTATTTGTGATATGTTTTGTATAATAATATTATTAGATGGTGTTATTATGTGTGTAACTGTACTGTGTAATGTATTTGTGATGTGTTTTGTATAATAATATTATTAGACGGTGTTATTATGTGTGTAACTGTACTGTGTAATATATTTGTAATGATTTTTGTATAATAATATTATTAGATGGTATTATTATGTGTGTAACTTTACTGTGTAATGTATTTGTGATATGTTTTGTATAATAATATTATTAGATGGTGTTATTATGTGTGTAACTGTACTGTGTAATGTATTTGTGATATGTTTTGTATAATAATATTATTAGACAGTGTTATTATGTATGTAACTGTATTGTGTAATGTATTTGTCATGTGTTTTGTATAATATTATTATTAGAGAGTGTTTTATGTGTGTAACTGTACAGTGTAATGTATTTGTGATGTGTTTTGTATAATAATATTATTACATAGTATTATTATGTGTGTAACTGTACTGTGTAATGTATATGTGATGTGTTTTGTATAATAATATTATTATATAGTATTATTATGTGTGTAACTGTACTGTGTAATGTATTTGTGATATGTTTTGTATAATAACATTATTAGATGGTGTTATTATGTGTGTAACTGTACTGTGTAATGTATTTGTGATATACTTTGTATAATAATATTATTAGATGGTGTTATTATGTGTGTAACTGTACTGTGCTATGTATTTGTGATATGTTTTGTATAATAACATTATTAGATGGTGTTATTATGTGTGTAACTGTACTGTGCTATGTATTTGTGATATGTTTTGTATAATAATATTATTAGATGGTGTTATTATGTGTGTAACTGTACTGTGCTATGTATTTGTGATATGTTTTGTATAATAACATTATTAGATGGTGTTATTATGTGTGTAACTGTACTGTGTTATGTATTTTGTATAATAATATTATTAGATGGTGTTATTATGTGTGTAACTGTACTTTGTAATGTATTTTGTATAATAATATTATTAGATGGTGTTATTATGTGTGTAACTGTACTGTGTAATGTATATGTGATGTGTTTTGTATAATAATATTATTATATAGTATTATTATGTGTGTAACTGTACTGTGTAATGTATGTGTGATATGTTTTGTATAATAACATTATTAGATGGTGTTATTATGTGTGTAACTGTACTGTGTAATGTATTTGTGATATATTTTGTATAATAATATTATTAGATGGTGTTATTATGTGTGTAACTGTACTGTGTTATGTATTTGTGATATGTTTTGTATAATAACATTATTAGATGGTGTTATTATGTGTGTAACTGTACTGTGTAATGTATTTGTGATAAGTTTTGTATAATAATATTATTAGACTGTGTTATTATGTATGTAACTGTACTGTGTAATGTATTTGTGATGTGTTTTGTATAATATTATAATTAGAGAGTGTTTTATGTGTGTAACTGTACTGTGTAATGTATTTGTGATATGCTTTGTATAATAATATTATTAGATAGTGTTATTATGTGTGTAACTGTACTGTATAATTTATTTGTGATATGTTTTGTATAATAACATTATTAGATAGTGTTATTATGTGTGTAACTGTACTGTGTAATGTATTTGTGATATACTTTGTATAATAATATTATTAGATAGTGTTATTATGTGTGTAACTGTACTGTGTTATGTATTTTGTATAATAATATTATTAGATGGTGTTATTATGTGTGTAACTGTACTGTGTGATGTATTTTGTATAATACTATTTTTAGTTGGTGTTATTATGTTTGTAACTGTACTGTGTAATGTATATGTGATGTGTTTTGTATAATAATATTATTATATAGTATTATTATGTGTGTAACTGTACTGTGTAATTTATTTGTGATATGTTTTGTATAATAACATTATTAGATGGTGTTATTATGTGTGTAACTGTACTGTCTAATGTATTTGTGATATACTTTGTATAATAATATTATTAGATGGTGTTATTATGTGTGTAACTGTACTGTGTTATGTATTTTGTATAATAATATTATTAGATGGTGTTATTATGTGTGTAACTGTACTGTGTGATGTATTTTGTATAATAATATTATTAGATGGTGTTATTATGTGTGTAACTGTACTGTGTAATGTATTTGTGATATGTTTTGTATAATAATATTATTAGATGGTGTTATTATGTGTGTAACTGTACTGTGTATTGTATTTGTGATATACTTTGTATAATAATATTATTAAATGGTATTATTATGTGTGTTACTGTACTGTGTTATGTATTGTGTATAATAATATTATTAGATGGTGTTATTATGTGTGTAACTGTACTGTGTTATGTATTTTGTATAATAATATTATTAGATGGTGTTATTATGGGTGTAACTGTACTGTGTAATGTATTTGTGATATGCTTGTATATAATATTATTAGATAGTGTTATTATGTGTGTAACTGTACTGTGTAATGTATTTGTGATGTGTTTTGTATAATAATATTATTAGATGGTGTTATTATGTGTGTAACTGTACTGTGTAATGTATTTGTAATGATTTTTGTATAATAATATTATTAGATGGTGTTATTATGTGTGTAACTTTACTGTGTAATGTATTTGTGATATGTTTTGTATAATAATATTATTAGATGGTGTTATTATGTGTGTAACTGTACTGTGTAATGTATTTGTGATGTGTTTTGTATAATAATATTATTAGACGGTGTTATTATGTGTGTAACTGTACTGTGTAATGTATTTGTAATGATTTTTGTATAATAATATTATTAGATGGTATTATTATGTGTGTAACTTTACTGTGTAATGTATTTGTGATATGTTTTGTATAATAATATTATTAGATGGTGTTATTATGTGTGTAACTGTACTGTGTAATGTATTTGTGATATGTTTTGTATAATAATATTATTAGACAGTGTTATTATGTATGTAACTGTATTGTGTAATGTATTTGTCATGTGTTTTGTATAATATTATTATTAGAGAGTGTTTTATGTGTGTAACTGTACTGTGTAATGTATATGTGATGTGTTTTGTATAATAATATTATTATATAGTATTATTATGTGTGTAACTGTACTGTGTAATGTATTTGTGATATGTTTTGTATAATAACATTATTAGATGGTGTTATTATGTGTGTAACTGTACTGTGTAATGTATTTGTGATATACTTTGTATAATAATATTATTAGATGGTGTTATTATGTGTGTAACTGTACTGTGCTATGTATTTGTGATATGTTTTGTATAATAACATTATTAGATGGTTTTGTTATGTGTGTAACTGTACTGTGTTATGTATTTTGTATAATAATATTATTAGATGGTGTTATTATGGGTGTAACTGTACTGTGTAATGTATTTGTGATATGCTTGTATATAATATTATTAGATAGTGTTATTATGTGTGTAACTGTACTGTGTAATGTATTTGTGATGTGTTTTGTATAATAATATTATTAGATGGTGTTATTATGTGTGTAACTGTACTGTGTAATGTATTTGTAATGATTTTTGTATAATAATATTATTAGATGGTGTTATTATGTGTGTAACTTTACTGTGTAATGTATTTGTGATATGTTTTGTATAATAATATTATTAGATGGTGTTATTATGTGTGTAACTGTACTGTGTAATGTATTTGTGATGTGTTTTGTATAATAATATTATTAGACGGTGTTATTATGTGTGTAACTGTACTGTGTAATGTATTTGTAATGATTTTTGTATAATAATATTATTAGATGGTATTATTATGTGTGTAACTTTACTGTGTAATGTATTTGTGATATGTTTTGTATAATAATATTATTAGATGGTGTTATTATGTGTGTAACTGTACTGTGTAATGTATTTGTGATATGTTTTGTATAATAATATTATTAGACAGTGTTATTATGTATGTAACTGTATTGTGTAATGTATTTGTCATGTGTTTTGTATAATATTATTATTAGAGAGTGTTTTATGTGTGTAACTGTACTGTGTAATGTATATGTGATGTGTTTTGTATAATAATATTATTATATAGTATTATTATGTGTGTAACTGTACTGTGTAATGTATTTGTGATATGTTTTGTATAATAACATTATTAGATGGTGTTATTATGTGTGTAACTGTACTGTGTAATGTATTTGTGATATACTTTGTATAATAATATTATTAGATGGTGTTATTATGTGTGTAACTGTACTGTGCTATGTATTTGTGATATGTTTTGTATAATAACATTATTAGATGGTTTTATTATGTGTGTAACTGTACTGTGTTATGTATTTTGTATAATAATATTATTAGATGGTGTTATTATGTGTGTAACTGTACTTTGTAATGTATTTTGTATAATAATATTATTAGATGGTGTTATTATGTGTGTAACTGTACTGTGTAATGTATTTGTGATGTGCTTGTATATAATATTATTAGATAGTGTTATTATGTGTGTAACTGTACTGTGTTATGTATTTTGTATAATAATATTATTAGATGGTGTTATTATGTGTGTAACTGTACTGTGTAATGTATTTGTGATGTATTTGTATATAATATTATTAGATAGTGTTACTATGTGTGTAACTGTACTGTGTAATGTATTTGTGATGTGTTTTGTATAATAATATTATTATATAGTATTATTATGTGTGTAACTGTACTGTGTAATTTATTTGTGATATGTTTTGTATAATAACATTATTAGATAGTGTTATTATGTGTGTAACTGTACTGTGTAATGTATTTGTGATATACTTTGTATAATAATATTATTAGATGGTGTTATTATGTGTGTAACTGTACTGTGCTATGTATTTGTGATATGTTTTGTATAATAACATTATTAGATGGTGTTATTATGTGTGTAACTGTACTGTGTTATGTATTTTGTATAATAATATTATTAGATGGTGTTATTATGTGTGTAACTGTACTTTGTAATGTATTTTGTATAATAATATTATTAGATGGTGTTATTATGTGTGTAACTGTACTGTGCAATGTATATGTGATGTGTTTTGTATAATAATATTATTATATAGTATTATTATGTGTGTAACTGTACTGTGTAATGTATGTGTGATATGTTTTGTATTATAACATTATTAGATGGTGTTATTATGTGTGTAACTGTACTGTGTAATGTATTTGTGATATACTTTGTATAATAATATTATTAGATGGTGTTATTATGTGTATAACTGTACTGTGTTATGTATTTGTGATATGTTTTGTATAATAACATTATTAGATGGTGTTATTATGTGTGTTACTGTACTGTGTAATGTATTTGTGATAAGTTTTGTATAATAATATTATTAGACTGTGTTATTATGTATGTAACTGTACTGTGTAATGTATTTGTGATGTGTTTTGTATAATATTATTATTAGAGAGTGTTTTATGTGTGTAACTGTACTGTGTAATGTATTTGTGATATGCTTTGTATAATAATATTATTAGATAGTGTTATTATGTGTGTAACTGTACTGTATAATTTATTTGTGATATGTTTTGTATAATAACATTATTAGATAGTGTTATTATGTGTGTAACTGTACTGTGTAATGTATTTGTGATATACTTTGTATAATAATATTATTAGATTGTGTTATTATGTGTAACTGTACTGTGTTATGTATTTTGTATAATAATATTATTAGATGGTGTTATTATGTGTGTAACTGTACTGTGTGATGTATTTTGTATAATAATATTTTTAGTTGGTGTTATTATGTTTGTAACTGTACTGTGTAATGTATATGTGATGTGTTTTGTATAATAATATTATTATATAGTATTATTATGTGTGTAACTGTACTGTGTAATTTATTTGTGATATGTTTTGTATAATAACATTATTAGATGGTGTTATTATGTGTGTAACTGTACTGTCTAATGTATTTGTGATATACTTTGTATAATAATATTATTAGATGGTGTTATTATGTGTGTAACTGTACTGTGTTATGTATTTTGTATAATAATATTATTAGATGGTGTTATTATGTGTGTAACTGTACTGTGTGATGTATTTTGTATAATAATATTATTAGATGGTGTTATTATGTGTGTAACTGTACTGTGTAATGTATTTGTGATATGTTTTGTATAATAATATTATTAGATGGTGTTATTATGTGTGTAACTGTACTGTGTATTGTATTTGTGATATACTTTGTATAATAATATTATTAAATGGTATTATTATGTGTGTTACTGTACTGTGTTATGTATTTTGTATAATAATATTATTAGATGGTGTTATTATGTGTGTAACTGTACTGTGTTATGTATTTTGTATAATAATATTATTAGATGGTGTTATTATGGGTGTAACTGTACTGTGTAATGTATTTGTGATATGCTTGCATATAATATTATTAGATAGTGTTATTATGTGTGTAACTGTACTGTGTTATGTATTTTGTATAATAATATTATTAGATGGTGTTATTATGTGTGTAACTGTACTGTGTAATGTATTTGTGATGTGTTTGTATATAATATTATTAGATAGTGTTATTATGTGTGTAACTGTACTGTGTAATGTATTTGTGATGTGTTTTGTATAATAATATTATTAGATAGTATTATTATGTGTGTAACTGTACTGTGTAATTTATTATGATATGTTTTGTATAATAACATTATTAGATAGTGTTATTATGTGTGTAACTGTACTCTGTAATGTATTTGTGATATAGTTTGTACAATAATATTATTAGATGGTGTTATTATGTGTGTAACTGTACTGTGTTATGTATTTTGTATAATAATATTATTAGATGGTGTTATTATGCGTGTAACTGTACTTTGTGATGTATTTTGTATAATAATATTATTAGATGGTGTTATTATGTGTGTAACTGTACTGTGTAATGTATATGTGATGTGTTTTGTATAATAATATTATTATATAGTATTATTATGTGTGTAACTGTACTGTGTAATGTATTTGTGATATGTTTTGTATAATAATATTATTAGATGGTGTTATTATGTGTGTAAGTGTACTGTGTAATGTATTTGTGATATACTTTGTATAATAATATTATTAGATGGTGTTATTATGTGTGTAACTGTACTGTGTTATGTATTTGTGATATGTTTTGTATAATAACATTATTAGATGGTGTTATTATGTGTGTAACTGTACTGTGTAATGTATTTGTGATATGTTTTGTATAATAATATTATTAGACTGTGTTATTATGTATGTAACTGTACTGTGTAATGTATTTGTGATGTGTTTTGTATAATATTATTATTAGAGAGTGTTTTATGTGTGTAACTGCACTGTGTAATGTATTTGTGATATGCTTTGTATAATAATATTATTAGATAGTGTTATTATGTGTGTAACTGTACTGTATAATTTATTTGTGATATGTTTTGTATAATAACATTGTTAGATAGTGTTATTATGTGTGTAACTGTACTGTGTAATGTATTTGTGATATACTTTGTATAATAATATTATTAGATGGTGTTATTATATGTGTAACTGTACTGTGTTATGTATTTTGTATAATAATATTATTAGATGGTGTTATTATGTGTGTAACTGTACTGTGTGATGTATTTTGTATAATAATATTATTAGATGGTGTTATTATGTGTGTAACTGTACTGTGTAATGTATTTGGGATATGTTTTGTATAATAATATTATTAGATGGTGTTATTATGTTTGTAACTGTACTGTGTATTGTATTTGTGATATATTTTGTATAATAATATTATTAAATGGTGTTATTATGTGTGTTACTGTACTGTGTTATGTATTTTGTATAATAATATTATTAGATGGTGTTATTATGTGTGTAACTGTACTGTGTTATGTATTTTGTATAATAATATTATTAGATGGTGTTATTATGTGTGTAACTGTACTGTGTAATGTATTTGTGATGTGCTTGTATATAATATTATTAGATAGTGTTATTATGTGTGTAACTGTACTGTGTTATGTATTTTGTATAATAATATTATTAGATGGTGTTATTATGTGTGTAACTGTACTGTGTAATGTATTTGTGATGTATTTGTATATAATATTATTAGATAGTGTTACTATGTGTGTAACTGTACTGTGTAATGTATTTGTGATGTGTTTTGTATAATAATATTATTATATAGTATTATTATGTGTGTAACTGTACTGTGTAATTTATTTGTGATATGTTTTGTATAATAACATTATTAGATAGTGTTATTATGCGTGTAACTGTACTGTGTAATTTATTTGTGATATACTTTGTATAATAATATTATTAGATGGTGTTGTTATGTGTGTAACTGTACTGTGTTATGTATTTTGTATAATAATATTATTAGATGGTGTTATTATGTGTGTAACTGTACTGTGTGATGTATTTTGTATAATAATATTATTAGATGGTGTTATTATGTGTGTAACTGTACTGTGTAATGTATATGTGATGTGTTTTGTATAATAATATTATTATATAGTATTATTATGTTTGTAACTGTACTGTGTAATGTATTTGTGATATGTTTTGTATAATAACATTATTAGATGGTGTTATTATGTGTGTAACTGTACTGTGTAATGCATTTATGATATACTTTGTATAATAATATTATTAGATGGTGTTATTATGTGTGTAACTGTACTGTATAATGTATGTGTGATGTTTTTTGTATAATAAGATTATTAGATGGTGTTATTATGTGTGTAACTGTACTGTGTAATGTATTTGTGATATGTTTTGTATAATAATATTATTAGATGGTGTTATTATGTGTGTAACTGTACTGTGTAATGTATTTGTGATGTGTTTTGTATAATAATATTATTAGACAGTGTTATTATGTGTGTAACTGTACTGTGTAATGTATTTGTGATATGTTTTGTTAATATTATTAGACGGTGTTATTATGTATGTAACTGAACTGTGTAATGTATTTGTGATGTGTTTTGTATAATATTATTATTAGAGAATGTTTTATGTGTGTAACTGTACTGTGTAATGTATTTTGTGATATGCTTTGTATAATAATATTATTAGATAGTGTTATTATGTGTGTAACTGTACTGTGTAATTTATTTGTGATATGTTTTGTATAATAACATTATTAGATAGTGTTATTATGTGTGTAACTGTGCTGTGTAATGTATTTGTGATATACTTTGTATAATAATATTATTAGATGGTGTTATTATGTGTGTAACTGTACTGTGTTATGTATTTGTATAATAATATTATTAGATGGTTTTATTATGTTTGTAACTGTATTGTGTGATGTATTTTGTATAATAATATTATTAGATGGTGTTATTATGTGTGTAACTGTACTGTGTAATGTATATGTGATGTATTTTGTATAATAATATTATTATATAGTATTATTATGTTTGTAACTGTACTGTGTAATGTATTTGTGATATGTTTTGTATAATAACATTATTAGATGGTGTTATTATGTGTGTAACTGTACTGTATAATGTATTTGTGATATACTTTGTATAATAATATTATTAGATAGTGTTATTATGTGTGTAACTGTACTGTGTTATGTATTTGTGATATGTTTTGTATAATAACATTATTAGATGGTGTTATTATGTGTGTAACTGTACTGTGTAATGTATTTGTGATGTGTTTTGTATAATAATATTATTAGATGGTGTGATTATGTGTGTAACTGTACTGTGTAATGTATTTGTGATATATTTTGTATAATAATATTATTAGATTGTGTTATTATGTGTGTAACTGTACTGTGTTATGTATTTGTGATATGTTTTGTATAATAACATTATTAGATGGTGTTATTATGTGTGTAACTGTACTGTGTAATGTATTTGTGATGTTTTGTATAATAATATTATTAGATGGTGTTATTATCTGTGTAACTGTACTTTGTAATGTATTTGTGATATACTTTGTATAATAATATTATTAGACGGTGTTATTATGTATGTAACTGTACTGTGTAATGTATTTGTGATGTGTTTTGTATAATATTATTATTAGAGAGTGTTTTATGTGTGTAACTGTACTGTGTAATGTATTTGTGATGTTTTTTGTATAATTATATTATTAGATGGTGTTATTATGTGTGTAACTGTACTGTGTAATGTATTTGTGATGTGTTTTGTATAATAATATTATTAGATGGTGTTATTATGTGTGTAACAGTACTGTGTAATATATTTGTGATATGTTTTGTATAATAATATTATTAGATGGTGTTATTATGTGTGTAACTGTACTGTGTAATGTATTTGTGATGTTTTTTGTATAATTATATTATTAGATGGTGTTATTATGTGTGTAACTGTACTGTGTAATGTATTTGTGATGTGTTTTGTAAAATAATATTATTAGATGGTGTTATTATGTGTGTAACTGTACTGTGTAATGTATTTGTAATGTGTTTTGTATAATAATATTATTAGATGGTGTTATTATGTGTGTAATTGTACTGTGTAATGTATATGTGATGTGTTTTGTATAATAATATTATTAGATAGTGTTATTATATGTGTTACTGTACTGTGTAATGTATATGTGATATGTTTTGTATAATAATATTATTAGATAGCGTTATTATGTTTGTAACTGTACTGTGCAATGTATATGTGATGTGTTTTGTATAATGATATTATTAGATGGTGTTATTATGTTTGTAACTGTACTGTGTAATGTATGTGTGATGTGTTTTCTATATTAATATTATTAGATCGTGTTATTATGTGTGTAACTGTACTGTGTAATGTATTTGTGATATGTTTTGTATAATAATATTATTAGATGATGTTATTATGTGTGTAACTGTACTCTATAATGTATTTGTGATGTGTTTTGTATAATAATAGTATTAGATAATGTTATGTGTGAAACTGTACTGTGTAATGTATTTGTGATATGTTTTGTATAATAATATTATTATATGGAGTTATTATGTGTATAACTGTTCTTTGTAATGTATTTGTGATGTGTTTTGTATAATAATATTTTTAAATAGTGTTATTTTGTTTGTAACTGTACTGTGTAACGTATTTGTGATGTGTTTTGTATAATAATATTATTCGATGGTGTTAGTATGTGTGTAACTGTACTGTGTAATATATTTGTGATGTGTTTTGTATAATAATATCATTAGATAGTGTTATTATGTATGTAACTGTACTGTGTAATGTATTTGTGATATGTTTTGTATAATAACATTATTAGATGATGTTATTATTAGTGATGTCGCAAATTGTTTGCCGATGAATAGTTTCCGGCGAACATAGCTTGTTCGCGTTCGTAACGGTGTGCGAACATATGCGATGTTGGATCCGCCCCCTATTCGTCATCATTGAATAAACTTTGACCCTGTATCTCACAGTCTGCAGACACATTCCAGCCAATCAGCAGCAGACCCTCCCTCCCAGACCCTCCCAGCTGCTGGACAGCAGCCATTTTAGATTCATTTGGAAGCTGCATTCTCAGTGAGAGGAGGGACAGTGTAGCTGTTGCTGATTTAATAGGGAAATTGATAGCTAGTCTAGTGTATTCAGTGTCCACTACAGTCCTGAAGGACTCATCTGATCTCTGCTGTAAGGACAGCACCCTAAAAAAGCCATTTTTAGGGCTAAAACATCAGGAGTTTTTTTCCTGTGTAATCTAATTGCAGTTGCCTGCCTGCCAAGCCACTTGCCCAGTGCCACCACTCATATCTGGTGTAACAGTAGTGTAAATTTAAAAAAACAACAACATTTTTGACTGTGAAACATCAGTCTGCTAGTGTAATCTAATTGCAGTTGCCTGCCTGCCAGCGTGTGTGCCAGGCCCACTTGCCCAGTGCCACCACTCATATCTGGTGTAACATTAGCGTAAATTTAAAAAAAAAAACTTTTTTGACTGTGAAACATCAGTCTGCTTGTGTAATCTAATTGCAGTTGCTTGCCTGCCAGCGTGTGTGCCAGGTCCACTTGCCCAGTGCCACCACTCATATCTGGTGTAACAGTAGTGTAAATTTAAAAAAAAAAACTTTTTTGACTGTGAAACATCAGTCTGCTAGTGTAATATAATTACAGTTGCCTGCCTGCAATTGTGTGCCAGGCTCACAGAGTATACTGTGTCCACTTGCCCAGTGCCACCACTCATATCTTGTGTAACTGTAGTGCAAATTTAAAACAAATTTTTTTTTTTGACTGTGAGACATCAGTCTGCTTGTGTAATCTAATTGCAGTTGCCTGCCTGCCAGTGTGTGTGCCAGGCCCACTTGCCCAGTGCCACCACTCATATCTGGTGTAACAGTAGCGTAAATTTAAAAAAAAAATTTTTTGACTGTGAAACATCAGTCTGCTTGTGTAATCTAATTGCAGTTGCCTGCCTGCCAGAGTGTGTGCCAGGCCAACTTGCCCAGTGCCACCACTCATATCTGGTGTAACAGTAGTGTAAATTAAAAAAAAAAAAATTTGACTGTGAAACATCAGTCAGCATGTGTGCCAGCCTCAAAGCATATACTGTGCCCACTTGCCCAGTGCCACCTCTCATATCTGGTGTAACTGTAGTGTAAATTTAAAAAAAAAAAAAAAATTGACTGTGAAACATCAGTCTGCTTCTGTAAACTAATTGCAGTTGCCTGCATGCCAGTGTGTGTGCCAGGATCACAGCATATAATGTGCCCACTTGCCCAGTGCCACCACTCATATCTGGTGTAACAGTAGTGTAAATTTTAAAAAAAAAAAAACTTTTTTGACAGTGAAACATCAGTCTGCTTGTGTAATCTAATTGCAGTTGCCTGCCTGCTAGAGTGTGTGCCAGGCCCACTTGTCCAGTGCCACCACTCATATCTGGTGTAACAGTAGTCTAAATTTTAAAAAAAAACAAAACTTTTTTGACTGTGAAACATCAGTCTGCTTGTGTAATATAATTGCAGTTGCCTTCCTGCCAGCGTGTGTGCCAGGCCCACTTGCCCAGTGCCACCACTCATATCTGGTGTAACAGTAGTGTAAATTAAAAAAACAAAAACTTTTTTGACTGTGAAACATCAGTCTGCTTGTGTAATCTAATTGCAGTTGCCTGCCTGCCTGCAGCATATGTGCCAGCTTCAAAGCATATACTGTGCCCACTTGCCCAGTGCCACCACTCATATCTGGTGTAACTGTAGTGTAAATCTAAAAAAAAAACTTTTTTGACTGTGAAACATCAGTCTGCTTCTGTAATCTAATTGCAGTTGCCTGCCTGCCAGTGTGTGTGCCAGGATCACAGCATATAATGTGCCACCTTGCCCAGTGCCACCACTCATATCTGGTGTAACAGTAGTGTAAATTTAAAAAAAAAACTTTTTTTGATTGTGAAACATCAGTCTGCTTGTGTAATCTAATTGCAGTTGCCTGAATGCCAGAGTGTGTGCCAGGCCCACTTGTCCAGTGCCACCACTCATATCTGGTGTAACAGTAGTGTAAATTAAAAAAAAAAATGTTTTTTGACTGTGAAACACCAGTCTGCTAGTGGAATCTAATTGCAGTTGCCTGCCTGCCAGCGTGTGTGCCAGGCCCACTTGCTCAGTGCCACCACTCATATCTGGTGTAACAGTAGTGTAAATTTAAAAAAAAAAAAACTTTTTTGACTGTGAAACATCAGTCTGCTAGTGTAATCTAATTGCAGTTGCCTGCCTGCCAGCGTGTGTGCCAGGCCCACTTGCCCAGTGCCACCACTCATATCTGGTGTAACAGTAGTGTAAATTTAAAAAAAAAAACTTTTTTGACTGTGAAACATCAGTCTGCTTGTGTAATCTAATTGCAGTTGCCTGCCTGCCAGCGTGTGTGCCAGGCCCATTTGCCCAGTGCCACCACTTATATCTGGGGTAACAGTAGTGTAAATTTAAAAAAAAAAACTTTTTTGACTGTGAAACATCAGTCTGCTAGTGTAATCTAATTGCAGTTGCCTGCCTGCCAGCGTGTGTGCCAGACACACAGCGTATACTGTGCCCACTTGCCCAGTGCCACCACTCATATCTGGTGTAACAGTAGTGTAATTTAAAAAAAAATTGTGACTGTGAAACATCAGTCTGCTTGTGTAATCTAATTGCAGTTGCCTGCCTGCCAGCATGTGTGCCAGGCTCACAGCATATTCTGTGCCCACTTGCCCAGTGCCACCACTCATATCTGGTGTAACAGTAGTGTAAATTTAAAAAAAAAAACTTTTTTCACTGTGAAACATCAGTCTGCTTGTGTAATCTAATTGCAATTGCCTGTCTGCCAGCGTGTGTGCCAGGCCCACTTGCACAGTGTTACCACTCATATCTGGTGTAACAGTAGTGTAAATTTAAAATAAAAACTTTTTTGACTGTGAAATATCAGTCTGCTTGTGTAATCTAATTGCAATTGCCTGCCTGCCATCGTGTGTGCCAGGCCCACTTGCCCAGTGTCACCACTCATATCTGGAGTAACAGTAGTGTAAATTTAAAATAAAAACTTTTTTGACTGTGAAACATCAGTCTGCTAGTGTAATCTAATTGCACTTGCCTGCCTGCCAGGGTGTGTGCCAGGCCAACTTGCCCAGTGCCACCACTCATATCTGGTGTAACAGTAGTGTAAATAATTTTTAAAAAAAAACTTTTTTGACTGTGAAACATCAGTCTGCTTGTGTAATCTGTGCATCAGTAAGGAAAATGAACAGGACATGGCTAGCTTGGTATCCATAGCTTAACAAGTAAAGCTAAGAAAACCTCAAGAGTGGGGTTTTAAAAAGCACTCATTCCTACTATCAGTTATAGTTAAAAAATTGAATTTTTATTAAGTATAGGTTAAAAAGTAATTTTAACACCAGGACCATATTATAAATTAACACCCAAATAACTTACGGCTAGATTTAGAGTTTGGCGTTAGCCGTCAAAGCCAGCGTTAGAGGCTCCTAACGCTGGTTTTGGGCTACCGCTGGTATTTAGAGTCAGTCAGAAAAGGGTCTAATGCTCACTTTGCAGCTGTGACTTTTCAATAACGCAGATCCCCCTACGCCATTTGCATATCCTATCTTTTCAATGGGATCTTTCTAGCGCCGGTATTTAGAGTCTTGGCTGAAGTGAGCGTTAGAAATCTAACGACAAAACTCCAGCCGCAGAAAAAAGTCAGGAGTTAAGAGCTTTCTGGGCTAAAGCCGGTTCATAAAGCTCTTAATTACTGTGATCTAAAGTACACTAACACCCATACACTACCTATGTACCCCTAAACCAAGGTCCCCCCACATCGCCGTCACTCTATTAAAAATTTTTAACTCCTAATCTGCCGCTCCGTACACCGCCATAACCTACGTTATCCCTATGAACCTCTAATCTGCTGCCCCTAACACTGCCGACCCCTATATTATATTTATTAACCCCTAATCTGCCGCCCCCAACGTCGCCTCCACCTACCTACAATTATTAACCCCTAATCTGCCGACCGGACCTCACCACTACTATAATAAATGTATTAACCCCTAATCCGCCTCACTCCCGCCTCAATAACCCTATAATAAATAGTATTAACCCCTAATCTGCCCACCCTAACATCGCTGACACCTAACTTCAAGTATTAACCCCTAATCTTCCGACCAGACCTCACCGCTACTCTAATAAATTTATTAACCCCTAAAGCTAAGTCTAACCTTAACACTAACACCCCCCTAAGTTAAATATAATTTAAATCTAACAAAATAAATTAACTCTTATTAAATAAATTATTCCTATTTAAAGCTAAATACTTACCTGTAAAATAAACCCTAATATAGCTACAATATAAATTATAATTATATTGTAGCTATTTTAGGATTAATATTTATTTTACAGGCAACTTTGCATTTATTTTAACCAGGTACAATAGCTATTAAATAGTTAATAACTATTTAATAGCTACCTAGTTAAAATAATTACAAAATTACCTGTAAAATAAATCCTAACCTAAGTTACAATTAAACCTAACACTACACTATCAATAAATTAATTAAATTAAATACCTACAATTATCTACAATTAATAAACCTAACACTACACTATCAATAAATTAATTAAATACAATACCTACACATAAATACAATTAAATAAACTAACTAAAGTACAAAAAATAAAAAAGCTAAGTTAGAAAAAATAAAAAAAAATAAGTTACAAACATTTTAAAAATATTACAACAATTTAAGCTAATTACACCTAATCTAAGCCCCCTAATAAAATAACAAAGCCCCCAAAATAAAAAAATGCCCTACCCTATTCTAAATTTAAAAAGTTCAAGTTCTAAATTTAAAAAGTTCATTGTACCTGGTTAAAATAAATACAAAGTTGCCTGTAAAATAAATATTAATCCTAAAATAGCTACAATATAATTATAATTTATATTGTAGCTATATTAGGGTTTATTTTACAGGTAAGTATTTAGCTTTAAATAGGAATAATTTATTTAATAAGATTTAATTTATTTCGTTAGATTTAAATTATATTTAACTTAGGGGGGTGTTAGTGTTAGGGTTAGACTTAGCTTTAGGGGTTAATGTTAGGGTGGGCAGATTAGGGGTTATCACAATTTATTATAGGGTTATTGAGGCGGGAGTGAGGCGGATTAGGGGTTAATACATTTATTATAGTAGCGTTGAGGTCCAGTCGGCAGATTAGGGGTTAATTATTGTAGGTAGCTGGTGGTGACGTTGTGTTGTAGGTAGCTGGCGGTGTTAGGGGCAGCAGATTAGGGGTTTATAGGGATAACGTAGGTTGCGGCGGTGTACAGAGCGGCAGATTAGGGGTTAATAATAAAATGGAGGGGTCAGCGATAGCGGGGGCGGCAGATTAGGGGTTAATAAGTGTAAGGTTAGGGGTGTTTAGACTCGGGGTACATGTTAGAGTGTTAGGTGCAGACATAGGAATTGTTTCCCCATAGGAAACAATGGGGCTGCGTTAGGAGCTGAACGCGGCTTTTTTGCAGGTGTTAGGTTTTTTTTCAGCTCAAACAGCCCCATTGTTTCCTATGGGGGAATCGTGCACAAGCACGTTTTTGAAGCTGGCCGCGTCCGTAAGCACTGCTGGTATTGAGAGTTGCAGTGGCGGTAAATATGCTCTACGCTCCCTTTTTGGAGCCTAACGCATCCCTTCTGTAAGCATTAGCTACGCGGGTCGTTACCGACAAAACTCTAAATCTAGCCGTTAATGTCCTCTTGTCCCCCTGTTTCCTGGCCGATAACTGCTCCCTCAGCATCAGGTGACAGAGACAAGAGACAACTAAGAAAATAAAACCAAATAGTGAACCAAGGTGCTTACTTTAAACACAAACACGTTTCGGCTGTTAATAGCAGCCTTTTTCAATGTGGCGAGACAAGCCGAGGCCCGGGTGCCACCCCTTCTTATAGCAATCTACTACCGGTTCGCCAGCCAATCACAAACGTCAATCGGGACTGCCCTGTTGAGCACCAATGACTGTGTTACAGGCATGGGTGTATGCGTTATAGAGGATCTGATTGGCTTGTACATCTAATACTGACAGTGACTAACGTGTAGTGTCTTTGCGATGCACAGCTCAACATCCATCCGTCTATTCCTTATAAGCTATATGTGTCTCTTATGTCGCTTATTACTGGAAACACCTAAGTATACCGATTGTTAGCCCTCACTTAGTGTATAGCGTAATTTCATTATCGATGCACATATAGTTCAAGTCAGCTGTATTAAAGCGGAGTGGTGTTTTTCCTATGTGTATTTACATTTCTTCATCATCCTCGCTTGACCTGAAGTTCCTTCATCTTTCATATTCGGTCTGGTTATTTGTTAATCGCTATGTGTATATGGATTCAAATGACCGTAAATTAGAGATTAGAGGATTCCATTCTGACAGCTATCAATAGTGTTCTTGGTAGGTGATCTATTATCTTTAATCATAAATGTAATTGAAAGCTGCAAACTATATTCATAAACATCCATTACTTATGATCGATACGCTAGAGAGACATGTACAATCTGATAACATGTGAACAACTTTTTATAGTGTTATAATCTTGGGCTCATTTCTGATATAATTTGACATTTTTGTTAGTCGATTTCTTTATAAACTGGCAGTATTCCCATCAATAAAGGTAACCCTTATTCACTATGTCATTAAGCATAGTCGCTTAAAGAACACATGTTAGCTAATATCTGTCAGATCTTTTCTCAGATATATTGGTTGAAACCTAAATTGTTCTTATAATACAGATGTATTGGTTTGCAATCTTAGGTATAACCAGTGAGAAAAATTAACCCAATTAGTACCACCCAATTAGTATGAAAATACATTTTTGTGTGGTATACTGTTAGAGAAACAATATGTGCAGTTCATGTGTAGTGAAATGGGTAAAACCAAGTCCCATCTTATTGACATTATATTTGAAAGGCAGCTGGAGTAGTATTAAATATGCTATGGGCAGCACGGAGACTATTATTTCATTCTATATATATACCAACAATCTATCCACCACCATTAATCAAATCTGTTATAACTTCTCATTGTGTAACAAAAATTCCTCTTTTTGGTTTGATTAAAATTATGTTACCTTTAGAGTCACACATGAATATTATAATGGGTAGATATTTGTTAGTTTAACAGTAACATAGAAAGGAAATACACTCAGATCTAGATAAATATCAAATAACTCAAAGTGAGAGGTCTGAAATATGGTCTTACAGAAATACCCAATAATTGTTGGCTTCGTTCATTCCGTGTGGGGTAACTGAATTTAGCCTAAAGATCCAACCTGTTTCTTTTTGTAATAGAATATTTTCAGTTTTGCCACCTCTAATACCTGGTTTAACTCTTTCCAGGCCCCAGCACTTAAAAGAGGTGGTTTTGCCAGCATGTTGCAACAAAAAGTGTTTTGCCACACTTGTAATTTGTTTACCATCTTTTTGGTCTTTGTGGGGATTGCGTATGTTACTTAAATGTTCTGTGATTCTGGTACTCAGTTTACGAGTGGTCATGCCTGTGTAAATTAAATTACATGAACAAGATAAACAATAGATTACACTCTGACAGTTAATATGTGTTTTAATTTTCCATTTTTTGGAGAACCTGTCGGTGATGCAATCTTTTTTGATCATGTATTGACATGTTTTACAGTGACCACATGGGGTGGATCCTTGATATATTGGTTTTTTATTTCTGTTTCTGTCAAAGTAGCTTGTGCTAAGATTGTCCATTAAGTTTCTACCTCGTCTAAAAATGAAAGAAGGTCTCTCTGGTAAAAGTTTTTTAGGCTTTCATCACTTTGTAATATATGCCAATATTTTTTGACAATTGAACTTACTTTATCACTCTGTTTATTGCAGGTCGATATAAATCTAATGGTGTTAGATTCTGAGTCACATTTTTTGTTAGGTTTGAGTAGTTCTTGTCTATTTTTCTTTAGTGCTTTGTTGTAAGCTTTGGCTAATGATTTCCTAGAGTAGCCTCTTTTTAGTAGTCTTTTTTTTAGTTCCAATGCTGCCTTTTTGAAAGAGGAAATGTCTGTGCAGTTTCTCCTTATTCTCAGATATTCTCTATAGGGGAGGCTATTTATCGTGGATGGATGGTGATTACTTTCTGCATATAAGATACTATTAGTTGCAGTAGTTTTTCTGTACGTCTCTGTCACCAAATTTTTATCACACTTGGAAATAGTTAAATCAAGGAATTCAACTTTCTCAGTACTCACATTATATGTGAGAAATAACCCAAAGGGATTATCATTAAGTAACTTGAAAAGCTCTTCCAATATTTCAATCGGACCCTCCCATATGAGGAAAATATCATCTATATACCTCGACCAGTGGGAGATATATTGTATATATTGGTTCAGATTGTCATTGAACACAATCATCTCTTCCCATCAGCCCAGGTATATATTTGCATAAGTGGGTGCACAGGATGTGCCCATTGCGGTACCGCAAACTTGAAGAAAGATGTTATCATCAAACACAAAGTAGTTGTGTGTCAATACAAACTTGAGTAGTCTGATGACAAAGTCTTTTGTTAGTTGGTCCATATCTTTTTCCTTTTGTTAAAAGTGAGCTACTGCTCTGATACCCCACTCAGTTTTAATGCTCGTATACAGGGACTCGACGTCACAAGTTACTAGTATAGAATGTTGTGTCATTTTGATGTTTTGCATCTTATTTAGGATATGCATCGTGTCTCTCGTATATGATGGTAATGCATACACTATTTTTCTCAATCTGGCATCAACATATTTACTAGCCTTTTTAGTGAGTGACCCTATGCCAGAGACAATGGGTCTCCCCAGTGGGCAGGAAATATTTTTATGGATCTTAGGCAATAGGTACATTGTAGCTACTCTAGGATTATTGACAGTTATATATTTGTGGTCAATAATTTTGTCAGCCAAAGCTGTGTCAATAAGTTTTTTATATAGTTCAAGAAAATTTTCTGTCGGGTTGACCAATAATTTTGTTATAATTGGTATTATTACGTAATTGTTTCATGGCTTCCTCTATGTACATTGAGGTAGGCCAGATTACTATGTTGCCCCCTTTGTCGCTGTTTTTGATTTGAACGTCTGTCCATTTGGTCATTTCTTGTAATGCCTCTATTTCTGGTTTTCACATATTACCAGTACAATAATCATTGTCGTTAATGGTTAGAATGTAATTACAAACTAAATTTAAAAACGTAATAGCTTGTGGTGAAATGTGACTAGAGGGAATAAATTGAGACTTCATTTTTAATATCTCTTGCCAGTTATAAGTGTTAGGTTGGCCCATATTCTCATTAGTCACATTTATATCTTCTTCAAGTAAGGCTATTAAATCATTTAGAGCTGTGTGGTCAGCAGGGGACAAAGTATTGGGATCTTCTGTATTTGAGAAATACTTTCTTAATAGAATTTTCCTAACAAAAAGATGAGTGTCTTTAATGGCCTCAAACTTGTTATATGGTTAGAGGGTACTAAGGATAAACCTTTCTTTAGCGCAGATATATGTATAGGGGTAAGTACTTTATTTGATAGATTAATAATATTTAGATAATCATCTGGATCATTATTATCTATTTCTTTTTGTGTGGTTGGTTTTTGTGGGGTTGTGGTTTTTGACTGAAGTGGACCTGTCATCTGGTTTGGGGGTGTCTTGCCTCTCCCTCTCCTGGTCCTACATCTAAAGGGAACTTGTTGATGTTTATATGTGGTTTTGATTTTTGATTATTCATATTTGCTATTATGGATTTAGGAAAAACCTCAGTATCTGATGTTTCTGTGTCTGCAGATTCATACTCTACATCAGTGTTTTCTGAGTCAGATAGTTGATTTGTGCTCTTTTTCCAGAAATATACCTTTCCTTGAGAGTAATCATTTAAATCTCTGTCTATCTTTTATTCTTTTTTCTCAGAAACAAATTTTGCAAATCTCTCCACATCAGTTTTGATTTTATTATATGATTTCTGGAAATCATCTCTTGTTTCGTACTGTTTGAGACTTTCACTCAGCTTATTAATTTCTTGTGTTACAGAACTTAATTTGTCAGTTTCGTGTTCTATGAGATAACCAATAAGCTTGAGTGAACACTCTGTCAGTGCTTGTTCCCATTTTGTCATTAATTCTTGTTTAAGATTATAAAAAGAAGGAAATAACTTGAGGCGTAAGCCTCTGGGTATGATATTATTCTTGGTATCCAACCTTGTACAAATAGGGAGTTTGCGGTCGTGCAAATTGACTGTTTGCGGTTGTTTGCGGTGTGTTAAACGGGGAGTTTGGTCCGTCACTGTGAAGCGGGCGTAACCCTTACACTACCTGATCGATACAACATCATACCTGATGTTTTAAAGCATATTATTCCAAACAATTTAGGAATGTTAGGTGATTTATGCCCTTTATGGATTAAAATCAGACTCTGCATCAACTATGTAATTTTATGTGGGAGTTTTGCCATGGATCCCCCTCCGGCATGCCACAGTCCAGGTGTTAGTACCCTTGAAACAACTTTTCCATCACTATTGTGGCCAGAAAGTGTCCCTGTGGGTTTTAAAATTCACCTGCCTATTGAAGTCAATGGCGGTACGCCCGGTTTGCCCGTTCGCAAACATTTACGGAAGTTCGCGTTCGCCATTCACGAACTGAAAATTTTAAGTTTGCGACATCACTAGTTATTATGTGTGTAACTATACTGTGTAATATTTTTGTGATGTGTTTTGGATAATAATATTATTAGATAGTGTAATTATATGTGCAACTGTACTATGTAATGTATTTGTGATGTGTTTTGGATAATAATATTATTAGATGGTGTTATTATATGTGTACATGTACAGTGTTATGTATATGTGATGTGTTTTGTATATTAATATTATTAGAAGGTGTTATTATTTGTGTAACTGTACTGTGTAATATATTTGTGATGTGTTTTGTATAATAATATTATTAGATGGTGTTATTGTGTGTAACTGTACTGTGTAATGTACTTGTATAATAATTTTATTAGATGGTGTTATTATGTGTGTAACTGTACTGTGTAATGTATTTGTGATATGTTTTGTATAATAATATTATTAGATAGTGTTATTATGTGTGTAACTGTACTGTGTAATGTATTTGTGATATGTTTTGTATAATAATATTATTAGATAGTGTTATTATTTGTGTAACTGTATTGTGTAATATATTTGTGATGTGCTTTGTATAATAATATTATTAATGGTGTTATTATATGTGTAAATGTACAGTGTTATGTATATGTGATGTGTTTTGTATATTAGTATTATTAGATAGTGTTATTATGTGTGTACCTGTACTTTGTAATATATGTGTGATGTGCTTTGTATAATAATATTATTAAATGGTGTTATTATATGTGTAAATGTACAGTGTTATGTATATGTGATGTGTTTTGTATATTAATATTATTAGAAGGTGTTATTATGTGTGTAACTGTACTGTGTAATATATTTGTGATGTGTTTTGTATAATAATATTATTAGATGGTGTTATTGTGTGTAACTGTACTGTGTAATGTATTTGTGATGTATTTTGTATAATAATATTATTAGATAGTGTTATTATTTGTGTAACTGTATTGTGTAATGTATTTGTGATAAGTTTTGTATAATAACATTATTAGATGGTGTTATTATGTGTGTAACTGTACTGTGTAATGTATTTGTGATGTGTTTTGTATTATAATATTATTAGATAGTGTTATTATTTGTGTAACTGTATTGTGTAATGTATTTGTGATACGTTTTTTATAATAATATTATTAGATGGTGTTATTATGTGTGTAACTGTACTGTGTAATGTATTTGTGATATGTTTTGTATAATATTATTATTAGATGTGTTATTATGTGTGTAACTGTAATGTGTAATGTATTTGTGATATGTTTAGTATAATAATATTATTAAATAGTGTTATTATGTGTGTAACTGTACTGTGTAATGTATTTGTGATGTGTTTTGTATAATAATATTATTAGATGGTGTTATTATGTGTGTAAGTGTACTGTGTAATGTATTTGTGATGTCTTTTGTATAATAATATTATTAGATGGGGTTATTATGTGTGTAACTGTACTGTGTAATGAATGTGTGATGTGTTTTGTATAATAATATTATTAGATGGTGTTATTATGTGTGTAAGTGTACTGTGTAATGTATTTGTGATATGTGTTGTATAACAATATTATTAGATGGTGTTATTATCTGTGTAACTGTACTGTGTAATGTATTTGTGATGTGTTTTGTATAATAATATTATTAGATGGTGTTATTATGTGTGTAAGTGTACTGTGTAATGTATTTGTGATGTGTTTTGTATAATGTTATTAATAGATAGTGTTATTATGTTTGTAACTGTACTGTGTAATGTATATGTTATATGTTTTGTATAATAATATTATTAGATGGTGTTATTATGTGTGTAATTGTACTGTGTAATGTATTTGTGATTAGTGATGTCCCGAACTGTTCACCCGCGAACGGTTCCCTGCGAACATAGCTTGTTCATGTTCGCCGCTGCGGGCAAACATATGCTATGTTCGGTCTGCCTCCTATGTGTCATCATTGAGGAAACTTTGACCCTGTATGTCACAGCCTTCTGACACAATAGAGCCAATCAGCAGCAGACACTCCCTCACAGACCCTCCCAGCTCCTTGGCAGCAGCCATTTTAGACTCATTACGGTCTTGCTTTGTTAGTGAGAGGAGCTTTAGTGTTGCTGCTGCTCACATAATAGGGAAATAGATAGCTAGGCTAGTGTATTTAGTGTCCACTACAGTCCTGAATGACTCATCTCATCTCTGCTGCAAGGACAGCACCCCAAAAAGCACTTTTTAGGGCTATAACTTCAGTCGCTTTTTTTTTTTTCTTTGTATTTTTATTTGCATTTGCCTGGCTTTCAGCCTGTGTGTGAGGCTCACATCATATGCTGTGATTAGTGCCACCACTGATATCTGCTTAACATTAGTGTAAATTTAACCAACAAAAATTTGAAATTATTTTGCTAGTGTAATCTAATTTCATTTTCTATCAGGCCTGTGTGTTTCTGACTTACAGAGCATACTGTGTTTAATTGCTGCCCTACCTAGGCTAGCAGCCATGACTCATATGTGCTTAACCTTTTTTTCAATTAAAAAAAAAAACTTTAAATCATTTTGCTAGTTTAATCTAATTTTATTTTCTATCGGGCCTGTATGTTTCTGACTTACAGATCATACTGTGGTTAATTGCTGCCCTACCTAGGCTAGCAGCCACGACTCATATGTGCTTAACTTTTTTTAAATTAAAAAAAAACCTTTAAAACATTTTGCTAGTGTAATCTAATTTTATTTTCTATCAGGCCTGTGTGTTTCTGACTTACAGAGCATACTGTGGTTAATTGCTGCCCTACCTAGGCTAGCAGCCACGACTCATATGTGCTTAACATTTTTTAAATAAAAAAAAAAACCTTTAAAACATTTTGCAATGTAATCTAATTTTATTTTCTATCAGGCCTGTGTGTTTCTGACTTACAGAGCATACTGTGGTTAATTGCTGCCCTACCTAGGCTAGCAGCCACGACTCATATGTGCTTTACCTTTTTTTAAATAAAAAAAAAACCTTTAAATCATTTTGCTAGTGTAATCTAATTTCATTTTCTATCAAGCCTGTGTGTTTCTGACTTACACAGAATACTGCGGTGTGGTTAATTGATGCCCTACCTAAGAGCCACAACTCATATCTGATTTACATTATTTTAAAGTTAAATAAAAAATGTTTTAAATCATTTAGCTAGTGTAATCTAATTTCTTTTTCCATCAGGCCTGTGTGTTTCTGGCCCACATCATAGTGTGACACAGATTAATAGCTCTTTTTTTCCACCACTTATATCTGGTATAACAACATTAGTGTACATTTTTTAAAATGTTTTATTTTACATCAGTACTCTTCTAGTGTTATTTAATTTTATTTGCCAGGCCAGCCAGGCTGCCATTAGTGCCAGCCTGTGTGTCAGGCTGCCAGCATATACTGTGCCTACTTCCATCCTCAGTGCCACTCCACGACTCCTATCTGGTGTAACATTATATTAAGTTTTGTAAAAAAAAAACTTTTACATCAGTCTTCTAGTGTTATTTAATTTTAGTTTACAGGCCAGCCTGCCACCACTAGTGCCAGCCTGTGTTTCAGGCTGCCAGCACATACTGTGCCTAGTTCTATCCTGAGTGTGATTACTCCTATCTGTTGCAACATTTTTTTAACTTTTTTAAAAACAAATCAGTCTGCTATTGTTATTTAATTGCAGTTGCCTGTCTGCCAGCATGTTTGCCAGGCCCACTTTCCAACTAGTGCCATGAATCATATTTGTTATTATAACAGTAGTGTAAATATTTAAAATGAAATCTTTTTTTGACTGTGAACCATCATTGTGCTAGTGCCATTGAATTGCAGTTGCCTGCCTGCCAGCATGTGTGCCAGGCCCACTTGCCAACTAGTGCCACCAATCATATTTGTTATACCAGTATTTTAAATATTAAAAATAATAATTTTTTGACTCTGAAAGATCAATCTGCTAGTGTAATCTAATTGCAGTTGCTTGCCTGCAATGCAGTTGCCTGCTTGCCTGCCAGCGTGTGTGCCAGGCCCACTTGCTGCCAACTATTCCCACCAATCATATTTGTTATAACAGTATAGTAAATATTTAAAATAAATCATTTTTTTGCCTGTGAATCATCAGTCGGCTAGTGCCATTGAATTGCAGTTTTCTGCCTGCCAGCGTGTGTGCCAGTCCCACTAGCCAACTGCTGCCACCAATCATATTTGTTGTAACAGTATTGAAAATATTTTAAATCATAACTTTTTGGACTGTGAATCATCAGTCTCCTAGTGCCATTGAATTGCAGTTGCCTGCCTGGCAGCGTGTGTGCCAGGACCACTAGCCAGCTAATGCCACCAATCATATTTGCTGTAACAGTATTGAAAATATTTTATATCATAACTTTTTGAACTGTGAATCTTCAGTCTCCTAGTGCCATTGAATTGCAGTTTCCTCCTGCCTGCCAGCATGTGTGCCAGGCCCACTAGCCAACTTCTGCCACCAATCATATTTGTTGTAGCAGTATTGAAAATATCTTAAATCATAACTTTTTGGACTGTGAATCATCAGTCTCCTAGTGCCATTGAATTGCAGTTGCCTGCCTGGCAGCGTGTGTGCCAAGCCCACTAGCCAACTACTGCCACCAATCATATTTGTTGTAGCAGTATTGAAAATATCTTAAATCATAACTTTTTGGACTGTGAATCTTCAGTCTCCTAGTGCCATTGAATTGCAGTTTCCTCCTGCCTGCCAGCATGTGTGCCGGGCCCACTTGCCAACTATTTACACCAATCATATTAGTTGTAACAGTATTTTAAATATTTAAAATAAAAAATTCTTAGACTGTGAATCATCAGTCTGCTAGTGCTATTGAATTGCATTTTCCTCCTGCCTGCCAGCGTGTGTGCCAGGCCCACTAGCCAACTACTGCCACCAATCATATTTGTTGTAACAGTATTGAAAATATTTTAAATCATAACTTTTTGGACTGTGTGAATCATCAGTCTCCTAGTGCCATTAAATTGCAGTTGCCTGCCTGCCAGCGTGTGTGCCAGGCCCACTAGCCAACTACTGCCACCAATCATATTTGTTGTAACAGTATTGAAAATATTTTAAATCATAACTTCTTGGACTGTGAATCTTCAGTCTCCTAGTGCCATTGAATTGCAGTTTCCTCCTGCCTGCCAGCATGTGTGCCAGGCCCACTAGCCAACTTCTGCCACCAATCATATTTGTTGTAACAGTATTGAAAATATTTTAAATCATAACTTTTTGGACTGTGAATCATCAGTCTCCTAGTGCAATTGAATTGCAGTTGCTTGCCTACCAGTGTGTGTGCCAGGCCCACTAGCCAACTACTGCCACCAATCATATTTGTTGTAACAGTATTGAAAATATTTTAAATAATAACTTTTGGACTGTGAATCTTCAGTCTCCTAGTGGCATTGAATTGCAGTTTCCTCCTGCCTGCCAGCATGTTTGCCAGGCCCAATAGCCAACTACTACCACCAATAATATTTGTTGTAATAGTATTGAAAATATTTTAAATCATAACTTTTTGGACTGTGAATCATCAGTATCCTAGTGCCATTGAATGGCAGTTGCCTGCCTGCCAGCATGTGTGCCAGGCCCACTAGCCAACTACTGCCACCAATCCTATTTGTTGTAACAGTATTGAAAATATTTTAAATCATAACTTTTTGGACTGTGAATCATCAGTCTGCTAGTGCTATTGAATTGTATTTTCCTCCTGCCTGCCAGCGTGTGTGCCAGGCCCACTAGCCAACTACTGCCACCAATCATATTTGTTGTAACAGTATTGAAAATATTTTAAATCATAACTTTTTGGACTGTGAATCATCAGTCTCCTAGTGCCATTGAATTGCAGTTGCTTGCCTACCAGTGTGTGTGCCAGGCCCACTAGCCAACTACTGCCACCAATCATATTTATTGTAACAGTATTGAAAATATTTTAAATAATAACTTTTGGACTGTGAATCTTCAGTCTCCTAGTGGCATTGAATTGCAGTTTCCTCCTGCCTGCCAGCATGTTTGCCAGGCCCAATAGCCAACTACTACCACCAATCATATTTGTTGTAATAGTATTGAAAATATTTTAAATCATAACTTTTTGGACTGTGAATCATCAGTATCCTAGTGCCATTGAATTGCAGTTGCCTGCCTGCCAGCATGTGTGCCAGGCCCACTAGCCAACTACTGCCACCAATCCTATTTGTTGTAACAGTATTGAAAATATTTTAAATCATAACTTTTTGGACTG
The DNA here is from genome assembly GCF_027579735.1 of Bombina bombina. NCBI lineage: Eukaryota > Metazoa > Chordata > Amphibia > Anura > Bombinatoridae > Bombina > Bombina bombina. The sequence goes on from NC_069500.1 coordinate 1,436,042,889, forward strand.
TGAATCATCAGTCTGCTAGTGCTATTGAATTGCATTTTCCTCCTGCCTGCCAGCGTGTGTGCCAGGCCCACTAGCCAACTACTGCCACCAATCATATTTGTTGTAACAGTATTGAAAATATTTTAAATCATAACTTTTTGAACTGTGTGAATCATCAGTCTCCTAGTGCCATTAAATTGCAGTTGCCTGCCTGCTAGCGTGTGTGCCAGGCCCACTAGCCAACTACTGCCACCAATCATATTTGATGTAACAGTATTGAAAATATTTTAAATCATAACTTCTTGGACTGTGAATCTTCAGTCTCCTAGTGCCATTGAATTGCAGTTTCCTCCTGCCTGCCAGCATGTGTGCCAGGCCCACTAGCCAACTTCTGCCACCAATCATATTTGTTGTAACAGTATTGAAAATATTTTAAATCATAACTTTTTGGACTGTGAATCATCAGTCTCCTAGTGCAATTGAATTGCAGTTGCTTGCCTACCAGTGTGTGTGCCAGGCCCACTAGCCAACTACTGCCACCAATCATATTTGTTGTAACAGTATTGAAAATATTTTAAATAATAACTTTTGGACTGTGAATCTTCAGTCTCCTAGTGGCATTGAATTGCAGTTTCCTCCTGCCTGCCAGAATGTTTGCCAGGCCCAATAGCCAACTACTACCACCAATAATATTTGTTGTAATAGTATTGAAAATATTTTAAATCATAACTTTTTGGACTGTGAATCATCAGTATCCTAGTGCCATTGAATTGCAGTTGCCTACCTGCCAGCATGTGTGCCAGGCCCACTAGCCAACTACTGCCACCAATCCTATTTGTTGTAACAGTATTGAAAATATTTTAAATCATAACTTTTTGGACTGTGAATCATCAGTCTGCTAGTGCTATTGAATTGTATTTTCCTCCTGCCTGCCAGCGTGTGTGCCAGGCCCACTAGCCAACTACTGCCACCAATCATATTTGTTGTAACAGTATTGAAAATATTTTAAATCATAACTTTTTGGACTGTGAATCATCAGTCTCCTAGTGCCATTGAATTGCAGTTGCTTGCCTACCAGTGTGTGTGCCAGGCCCACTAGCCAACTACTGCCACCAATCATATTTATTGTAACAGTATTGAAAATATTTTAAATAATAACTTTTGGACTGTGAATCTTCAGTCTCCTAGTGGCATTGAATTGCAGTTTCCTCCTGCCTGCCAGCATGTTTGCCAGGCCCAATAGCCAACTACTACCACCAATCATATTTGTTGTAATAGTATTGAAAATATTTTAAATCATAACTTTTTGGACTGTGAATCATCAGTATCCTAGTGCCATTGAATTGCAGTTGCCTGCCTGCCAGCATGTGTGCCAGGCCCACTAGCCAACTACTGCCACCAATCCTATTTGTTGTAACAGTATTGAAAATATTTTAAATCATAACTTTTTGGACTGTGAATCATCAGTCTGCTAGTGCTATTGAATTGCATTTTCCTCCTGCCTGCCAGCGTGTGTGCCAGGCCCACTAGCCAACTACTGCCACCAATCATATTTGTTGTAACAGTATTGAAAATATTTTAAATCATAACTTTTTGAACTGTGTGAATCATCAGTCTCCTAGTGCCATTAAATTGCAGTTGCCTGCCTGCTAGCGTGTGTGCCAGGCCCACTAGCCAACTACTGCCACCAATCATATTTGATGTAACAGTATTGAAAATATTTTAAATCATAACTTCTTGGACTGTGAATCTTCAGTCTCCTAGTGCCATTGAATTGCAGTTTCCTCCTGCCTGCCAGCATGTGTGCCAGGCCCACTAGCCAACTTCTGCCACCAATCATATTTGTTGTAACAGTATTGAAAATATTTTAAATCATAACTTTTTGGACTGTGAATCATCAGTCTCCTAGTGCAATTGAATTGCAGTTGCTTGCCTGGCAGCGTGTGTTCCAAGCCCACTAGCCAACTACTGCCACCAATCATATTTGTTGTAACAGTATTGAAAATATTTTAAATAATAACTTTTGGACTGTGAATCTTCAGTCTCCTAGTGCCATTGAATTGCAGTTTCCTCCTGCCTGCCAGCATGTGTGCCAGGCCCAATAGCCAACTACTACCACCAATCATATTTGTTGTAATAGTATTGAAACTATTTTAAATCATAACTTTTTTGACTGTGAATCATCAGTATCCTAGTGCCATTGAATTGCAGTTGCCTGCCTGCCAGCATGTGTGCCAGGCCCACTAGCCAACTACTGCCACCAATCATATTTGTTGTAACAGTATTGAAAATATTTTAAATGATAACTTTTTGGACTGTAAGTCTTCAGTCTCCTAGTGCCATTGAATTGCAGTTTCCTCCTGCCTGCCAGCGTGTGTGCCAGGCCCACTAGCCAACTTCTGCCACCAATCATATTTGTTGTAACAGTATTGAAAATATTTTAAATCATAACTTTTTGGACTGTGAATCATCAGTCTCCTAGTGCAATTGAATTGCAGTTGCTTGTCTGCCAGCGTGTGTGCCAGGCCCACTAGCCAACTACTGCCACCAATCATATTTGTTGTTACAGTATTGAAAATATTTTAAATCATAACTTTTTGGACTGTGAATCATCAGTCTCCTAGTGCAATTGAATTGCAGTTGCTTGCCTACCAGTGTGTGTGCCAGGCCCACTAGCCAACTACTGCCACCAATCATATTTGTTGTAACTGTATTGAAAATATTTTAAATCATAACTTTTTGGACTGTGAATCATCATTCTCATACTGCCATTGAATTGCAGTTGCCTGCCTGCCAGCGTGTGTGCCAGGCCCACTAGCCAACAACTACCACCAATCATATTTGTTGTAACAGTATTGAAAATATTTTAAATCACAACTTTTTGGACTGTGAATCTTCATTCTCCTAGTGCCATTGAATTGCAGTTTCCTCCTGCCTGCCAGCGTGTGTGCCAGGCCCACTAGCCTACTACTGCCACCAATCATATTTGTTGTAATGGTATTAAAAATATTTTAAATCATATCTTTTTGGACTGTGAATCATCAGTCTCCTAGTGCCATTGAATTGCAGTTGCCTGCCTGGCAGCGTGTGTGCCAGGCCCACTAGCCAACTACTGCCACCAATCCTATTTGTTGTAACAGTATTGAAAATATTTTAAATCATAACTTTTTAGACTGTGAATCTTCAGTCTCCTAGTGCCATTGAATTGCAGTTTCCTCCTGCCTGCCAGCATGTGTGCCAGGCCCACTAGCCAACTTCTGCCACCAATCATATTTGTTGTTACAGTATTGAAAATATTTTAAATCATAACTTTTTGGACTGTGAATCATCAGTCTCCTAGTGCAATTGAATTGCAGTTGCTTGCCTACCAGTGTGTGTGCCAGGCCCACTAGCCAACTACTGCCACCAATCATATTTGTTGTAACAGTATTGAAAATATTTTAAATAATAACTTTTGGACTGTGAATCTTCAGTCTCCTAGTGGCATTGAATTGCAGTTTCCTCCTGCCTGCCAGCATGTTTGCTAGGCCCAATAGCCAACTACTACCACCAATCATATTTGTTGTAATAGTATTGAAAATATTTTAAATCATAACTTTTTGGACTGTGAATCATAAGTATCCTAGTGCCATTGAATTGCAGTTGCCTGCCTGCCAGCATGTGTGCCAGGCCCACTAGCCAACTACTGCCACCAATCATATTTATTGTAACAGTATTGAAAATATTTTAAATAATAACTTTTGGACTGTGAATCTTCAGTCTCCTAGTGGCATTGAATTGCAGTTTCCTCCTGCCTGCCAGCATGTTTGCCAGGCCCAATAGCCAACTTCTGCCACCAATCATATTTGTTGTAACAGTATTGAAAATATTTTAAATCATAACTTTTTGGACTGTGAATCATCAGTCTCCTAGTGCAATTGAATTGCAGTTGCTTGCCTACCAGTGTGTGTGCCAGGCCCACTAGCCAACTACTGCCACCAATCATATTTATTGTAACAGTATTGAAAATATTTTAAATAATAACTTTTGGACTGTGAATCTTCAGTCTCCTAGTGGCATTGAATTGCAGTTTCCTCCTGCCTGCCAGCATGTTTGCCAGGCCCAATAGCCAACTTCTGCCACCAATCATATTTGTTGTAACAGTATTGAAAATATTTTAAATCATAACTTTTTGGACTGTGAATCATCAGTCTCCTAGTGCAATTGAATTGCAGTTGCTTGCCTACCAGTGTGTGTGCCAGGCCCACTAGCCAACTACTGCCACCAATCATATTTATTGTAACAGTATTGAAAATATTTTAAATAATAACTTTTGGACTGTGAATCATCAGTCTCCTAGTGACATTGAATTGCAGTTTCCTCCTGCCTGCCAGCATGTTTGCTAGGCCCAATAGCCAACTACTACCACCAATCATATTTGTTGTAATAGTATTGAAAATATTTTAAATCATAACTTTTTGGACTGTGAATCATCAGTATCCTAGTGCCATTGAATTGCAGTTGCCTGCCTGCCAGCATGTGTGCCAGGCCCACTAGCCAACTACTGCCACCAATCCTATTTGTTGTAACAGTATTGAAAATATTTTAAATCATAACTTTTTGGACTGTGAATCATCAGTCTGCTAGTGCTATTGAATTGCATTTTCCTCCTGCCTGCCAGCGTGTGTGCCAGGCCCACTAGCCAACTACTGCCACCAATCATATTTGTTGTAACAGTATTGAAAATATTTTAAATCATAACTTCTTGGACTGTGAATCTTCAGTCTCCTAGTGCCATTGAATTGCAGTTTCCTCCTGCCTGCCAGCATGTGTGCCAGGCCCACTAGCCAACTTCTGCCACCAATCATATTTGTTGTAACAGTATTGAAAATATTTTAAATCATAACTTTTTGGACTGTGAATCATCAGTCTCCTAGTGCAATTGAATTGCAGTTGCTTGCCTACCAGTGTGTGTGCCAGGCCCACTAGCCAACTACTGCCACCAATCATATTTATTGTAACAGTATTGAAAATATTTTAAATAATAACTTTTGGACTGTGAATCTTCAGTCTGCTAGTGCTATTGAATTGCATTTTCCTCCTGCCTGCCAGCGTGTGTGCCAGGCCCAATAGCCAACAACTACCACCAATCATATTTGTTGTAATAGTATTGAAAATATTTTAAATCATAACTTTTTGGACTGTGAATCATCAGTATCCTAGTGCCATTGAATTTCAGTTGCCTGCCTGCCAGCATGTGTGCCAGGCCCACTAGCCAACTACTGCCACCAATCCTATTTGTTGTAACAGTATTGAAAATATTTTAAATCATAACTTTTTGGACTGTGAATCATCAGTCTGCTAGTGCTATTGAATTGCATTTTCCTCCTGCCTGCCAGCGTGTGTGCCAGGCCCACTAGCCAACTACTGCCACCAATCAAATTTGTTGTAACAGTATTGAAAATATTTTAAATCATAACTTTTTGAACTGTGTGAATCATCAGTCTCCTAGTGCCATTAAATTGCAGTTGCCTGCCTGCTAGCGTGTGTGCCAGGCCCACTAGCCAACTACTGCCACCAATCATATTTGATGTAACAGTATTGAAAATATTTTAAATCATAACTTCTTGGACTGTGAATCTTCAGTCTCCTAGTGCCATTGAATTGCAGTTTCCTCCTGCCTGCCAGCATGTGTGCCAGGCCCACTAGCCAACTTCTGCCACCAATCATATTTGTTGTAACAGTATTGAAAATATTTTAAATCATAACTTTTTGGACTGTGAATCATCAGTCTCCTAGTGCAATTGAATTGCAGTTGCTTGCCTGGCAGCGTGTGTTCCAAGCCCACTAGCCAACTACTGCCACCAATCATATTTGTTGTAACAGTATTGAAAATATTTTAAATAATAACTTTTGGACTGTGAATCTTCAGTCTCCTAGTGCCATTGAATTGCAGTTTCCTCCTGCCTGCCAGCATGTGTGCCAGGCCCAATAGCCAACTACTACCACCAATCATATTTGTTGTAATAGTATTGAAAATATTTTAAATCATAACTTTTTGGACTGTGAATCATCAGTATCCTAGTGCCATTGAATTGCAGTTGCCTGCCTGCCAGCATGTGTGCCAGGCCCACTAGCCAACTACTGCCACCAATCATATTTGTTGTAACAGTATTGAAAATATTTTAAATCATAACTTTTTGGACTGTGAATCATCAGTCTGCTAGTGCTATTGAATTGCATTTTCCTCCTGCCTGCCAGCGTGTGTGCCAGGCCCACTAGCCAACTACTGCCACCAATCATATTTGTTGTAACAGTATTGAAAATATTTTAAATCATAACTTTTTGAACTGTGTGAATCATCAGTCTCCTAGTGCCATTAAATTGCAGTTGCCTGCCTGCTAGCGTGTGTGCCAGGCCCACTAGCCAACTACTGCCACCAATCATATTTGATGTAACAGTATTGAAAATATTTTAAATCATAACTTCTTGGACTGTGAATCTTCAGTCTCCTAGTGCCATTGAATTGCAGTTTCCTCCTGCCTGCCAGCATATGTGCCAGGCCCACTAGCCAACTTCTGCCACCAATCCTATTTGTTGTAACAGTATTGAAAATATTTTAAATCATAACTTTTTAGACTGTGAATCTTCAGTCTCCTAGTGCCATTGAATTGCAGTTTCCTCCTGCCTGCCAGCATGTGTGCCAGGCCCAATAGCCAACTACTACCACCAATCATATTTGTTGTAATAGTATTGAAAATATTTTAAATCTTAACTTTTTTGACTGTGAATCATCAGTATCCTAGTGCCATTGAATTGCAGTTGCCTGCCTGCCAGCATGTGTGCCAGGCCCACTAGCCAACTACTGCCACCAATCATATTTGTTGTAACAGTATTGAAAATATTTTAAATGATAACTTTTTGGACTGTAAGTCTTCAGTCTCCTAGTGCCATTGAATTGCAGTTTCCTCCTGCCTGCCAGCGTGTGTGCCAGGCCCACTAGCCAACTTCTGCCACCAATCATATTTGTTGTAACAGTATTGAAAATATTTTAAATCATAACTTTTTGGACTGTGAATCATCAGTCTCCTAGTGCAATTGAATTGCAGTTGCTTGTCTGCCAGCGTGTGTGCCAGGCCCACTAGCCAACTACTGCCACCAATCATATTTGTTGTAACTGTATTGAAAATATTTTAAATCATAACTTTTTGGACTGTGAATCATCATTCTCATACTGTCATTGAATTGCAGTTGCCTGCCTGCCAGCGTGTGTGCCAGGCCCACTAGCCAACAACTACCACCAATCATATTTGTTGTAACACTATTGAAAATATTTTAAATCATAACTTTTTGGACTGTGAATCTTCATTCTCCTAGTGCCATTGAATTGCAGTTTCCTCCTGCCTGCCAGCGTTTGTGCCAGGCCTACTAGCCTACTACTGCCACCAATCATATTTGTTGTAATGGTATTGAAAATATTTTAAATCATATCTTTTTGGACTGTGAATCATCAGTCTCCTAGTGCCATTGAATTGCAGTTGCCTGCCTGGCAGCGTGTGTGCCAGGCCCACTAGCCAACTACTTCCACCAATCCTATTTGTTGTAACAGTATTGAAAATATTTTAAATCATAACTTTTTGGACTGTGAATCTTCAGTCTCCTAGTGCCATTGAATTGCAGTTTCCTCCTGCCTGCCAGCATGTGTGCCAGCCCAATAGCCAACTACTGCCACCAATCATATTTGTTGTAACAGTATTGAAAATATTTTAAATCATATCTTTTTGGACTGTGAATCATCAGTCTCCTAGTGCCATTGAATTGCAGTTGCCTGCCTGGCAGCGTGTGTGCCAGGCCCACTAGCCAACTACTTCCACCAATCCTATTTGTTGTAACAGTATTGAAAATATTTTAAATCATAACTTTTTGGACTGTGAGTCTTCAGTCTCCTAGTGCCATTGAATTGCAGTTTCCTCCTGCCTGCCAGCATGTGTGCCAGCCCAATAGCCAACTACTGCCACCAATCATATTTGTTGTAACAGTATTGAAAATATTTTAAATCATAACTTTTTGGACTGTGAATCATCAATCTCCTAGTGCCATTGAATTGCAGTTGCCTGCCTGCTAGCGTGTGTGCCAGGCCCACTAGCCAACTACTGCCACCAATCATTTTTGTTGTAACAGTATTGAAAATATTTTAAATAATAACTTTTTGGACTTTGAGTCTTCAGTCTCCTAGTGCGATTGAATTGCAGTTTCCTCCTGCCTGCCAGCGTGTGTGCCAGGCCCACTAGCCAACTTCTGCCACCAATCATATTTGTTGTAACAGTATTGAAAATATTTTAAATCATAACTTTTTGGACTGTGAATCTTCAGTCTCCTAGTGCCATTGAATTGCAGTTTCCTCCTGCCTGCCAGCATGTGTGCCAGGCCCACTAGCCAACTACTGCCACCAATCATATTTGTAGTAACAGTATTGAAAACATTTTAAATCATAACTTTTTGGACTGTGAATCATCAGTCTCCTAGTGTCATTGAATTGCAGTTGCCTGCCTGCCAGCATGTGTGCCAGGCCCACTAGCCAACTACTGCCACGAATCATATTTGTTGTAACAGTATTGAAAATATTTTAAATAATAACTTTTTGGACTGTGAGTCTTCAGTGTCCTAGTGCCATTGAATTGCAGTTTCCTCCTGCCTGCCAGTGTGTGTGCCAGGCCCACTAGCCAACCACTGCCACCAATCATATTTGTTGTAACAGTATTGAAAATATTTTAAATCATAACTTTTTGGACTGTGAATCATCATTCTCCTACTGCCATTGAATTTCAGTTGCCTGTCTGCCAGCGTGTGTGCCAGGCCCACTAGCCAACTACTGCCACCAAATCATATTTGTTGTAACACTATTGAAAATATTTTAAATCATAACTTTTTGGACTGTGAATCTTCAGTCTCCTAGTGCCATTGAATTGCAGTTTCCTCCTACCTGCCAGCGTGTGTGCCAGGCCCACTAGCCAACTTCTGCCACCAATCATATCTGTTTTAACATTATTGAAAATATTTTAAATCATAACTTTTTTGGACTATGAATCTTCAGTCTCCTAGTGCAATTGAATTGCAGTCTCCTCCTGCCTGCCAGCGTGTGGGCCAGGCCCACTAGCCAACTACTGCCACCAATCCTATTTGTTGTAACAGTTTTGAAAATATTTTAAATCATAACTTTTTGGACTGTGAATCATCAGTCTCTTAGTGCCATTGAATTGAAGTTGCCTGCCTGCCAGTGTGTGTGCCAGGCCCACTTGCCGTTTAAAAACTAGTGCCACCAATCATATTTGTTGTTACAGTATTGAAAATATTTTAAATCATAATTTTTTGGACTGTGAATCATAAGTCTCCTAGTGCCATTGAATTGCAGTTTCCTCCTGCCTGCCAGCGTGTGTGCCAGGCCCACTAGCCAACTTCTGCCACCAATCATATTTGTTGTAACAGTATTTAAAATATTTTAAATCATAACTTTTTGGACTGTGAATCTTCAGTCTCCTAGTGCCATTGAATTGCAGTTTCCTCCTGCCTGCCAGCATGTGTGCCAGGCCCACTAGCCAACTTCTGCCACCAATCATATTTGTTGTAACAGTATTGAAAATATTTTAAATCATAATTTTTTGGACTGTGAATCATAAGTCTCCTAGTGCCATTGAATTGCAGTTTCCTCCTGCCTGCCAGCGTGTGTGCCAGGCCCACTAGCCTACTACTGCCACCAATCATATTTGTTGTAATGGTATTGAAAATATTTTAAATCATAACTTTTTGGGCTGTGAATCATCAGTCTCCTAGTGCCATTGAATTGCAGTTTCCTCCTGCCTGCCAGCATGTGTGCCGGGCCCACTTGCGAACTATTTACACCAATCATATTAGTTGTAACAGTATTTTAAATATTTAAAATAAAAAATTCTTAGACTGTGAATCATCAGTCTGCTAGTGCTATTGAATTGCCAGCGTGTGTGCCAGGCCCACTAGCCAACTACTGCCACCAATCATATTTGTTGTAACAGTATTGAAAATATTTTAAATCATAACTTTTTGGACTGTGTGAATCATCAGTCTCCTAGTGCCATTAAATTGCAGTTGCCTGCCTGCCAGCGTGTGTGCCAGGCCCACTAGCCAACTACTGCCACCAATCATATTTGTTGTAACAGTATTGAAAATATTTTAAATCATAACATTTTTTACTGTGAATCTTCATTCTCCTAGTGCCATTGAATTGCGGTTTCCTCCTGCCTGCCAGCGTGTGTGCCAGGCCCACTAGCCTACTACTGCCACCAATCATATTTGTTGTAATGATATTGAAAATATTTTAAATCATAACTTTTTGGGCTGTGAATCATCAGTCTCCTAGTGCCATTGAATTGCAGTTGCCTGCCTCGCAGCGTGTGTGCCAGGCCCACTAGCCAACTACTGCCACCAATCATATTTGTTATAACAGTATTGAAAATATTTTAAATCATAACTTTTTAGACTGTGAATCTTCAGTCTCCTAGTGCCATTGAATTGCAGTTTCCTCCTGCCTGCCAGCATGTGTGCCAGGCCCAATAGCCAACTACTACCACCAATCATATTTGTTGTAATAGTATTGAAAATATTTTAAATCATAACTTTTTTGACTGTGAATCATCAGTATCCTAGTGCCATTGAATTGCAGTTGCCTGCCTGCCAGCATGTGTGCCAGGCCCACTAGCCAACTACTGCCACCAATCATATTTGTTGTAACAGTATTGAAAATATTTTAAATGATAACTTTTTGGACTGTAAGTCTTCAGTCTCCTAGTGCCATTGAATTGCAGTTTCCTCCTGCCTGCCAGCGTGTGTGCCAGGCCCACTAGCCAACTTCTGCCACCAATCATATTTGTTGTAACAGTATTGAAAATATTTTAAATCATAACTTTTTGGACTGTGAATCATCAGTCTCCTAGTGCCATTGAATTGCAGTTGCTTGTCTGCCAGCGTGTGTGCCAGGCCCACTAGCCAACTACTGCCACCAATCATATTTGTTGTAACTGTATTGAAAATATTTTAAATCATAACTTTTTTGACTGTGAATCTTCAGTCTCCTAGTGCCATTGAATAGCAGTTTCCTCCTGCCTGCCAGCGTGTGTGCCAGGCCCACTAGCAAACTACTGCCATCAATCCTATTTGTTGTAACAGTATTGAAAATATTTTAAATCATAACTTTTTGCACTGTGAATCATCAGTCTCCTAGTGCCATTGAATTGCAGTTGCCTGCCTGGCAGCGTGTGTGCCAGGCCCACTAGCCAACTACTGCAACCAATCACATTTGTTGTAACAGTATTGAAAATATTTTTTTTTTTTTTTTTTTTTTTATAATTTTTATTGAGGTTCAGAATAAGGCATACATAGAATATAATAAACAAAGCGTCACAATAAAAAAATAACAGGTAAATTATAGCATAGGTTTGAATAGTGGCACAATGCATAATAATGCAAAATAACATTGTGAATGCCTAGTACTCTGTATGCTCCCTAAATGGTAACAGAGGCCACTCTCGGACCTCAAACAATGGTATATAATCATATATATAGGGGGCTAATTCAAATATAAAAGACCACTCTTGGATCTTTAAGTGGGAACCTCTTTTTTGTTTTTAGTATAGTAGCAAAATGCTATAACTGATAACTGGAAACCTGAACATGTTTACTGTATAGTAATTTGAATGTTCTGTGGTAACATGGAAAAGCTATATAGTAACTAAATGCTATAACTGATAACTGGAAACCTGATAACTTTTTTTGTAGCATCAAGGGAATATTTTCGGGGAATAGCAGAAGATTAAATAATTAAACAAATAGGTAATTTTAGAATGTTTGATACAAGCTAAATAAAATAGTACTATCATACGCTGTGATATGAATTTTCTGCACTGACCAGCTTAGAGAGAGGGACAATCTCGGGATATTTTATGAGCTATTACATAACTAGAAGGTCTGTTGTGACAAAAACAGTATGGACTGCTTCAGCTTAGACTAAGTAGCATTCCAAATGCTTTGGTTGTATGACTATACGCATAGTGCACTGCCCCGGCCGCGGGCCATGCACCACTGCACAAAAGATTTATAGAAACAGTAGGCCTAGCACTTAGAAAGCATATGCCCTGAGGATAGTTCAGGCTGGGAAAATAAATGTACAGCACAGTACCTGCTTTTGTAGACTTTCATGTAAAGCTGATCTATGTTAACTGCCATGGAAAAATGCAACTCGCTAAATGATGTTAAGAGACTCACTTATCCTACTAATCCTATATGGGACTATGAAGAGCAAATACAAGTATGGAATGATGTAGGAATGTGCTGCTAATTTGGAATATGTAAGGAGGTCACAATATCAGTAAATACAAGTTATAAGAAGAATATACCCGTGTATGCTAGGGTACAACTACGGGAAGAGGATATAACTAATTAAGCATTCAAAAGTAAGGTAACCCAAGTTCATAGTACCCCTGGGAACTTCAAACAGTGCCACATACACATTATAAACATTAAAAAACATTAAGGGTAATAGTAATAGCGAGGGAGCTAACAAACTGAAAAACTGTGAATACAAAGGTGATATGCAACGTAGGTCTGTTTAACCATATCAAGGGCCAAGCACAATTGACTCCAGTGGGAGCCCCTCTGACGTAGTTGTTTTTGCTAATTGATCACCATACACATTAAAGGTTAATAGCAGAAAAGCTCTCAAACAAAGCTGTAAATACAAATACAGTATTTAACGTGGGTCCACTTGAACACAACAGGGGATCAGTTCAACCAACTCCAGTACCTGACCCTTCTTTATAGTCTCCTTTACTGGGTAATACTAACTAGAGCAATGGAAATAAAAAAACTAAATTAAAAAAAGAGAAGAGCTCAAAGGCTATCGTGTGTATTTGGAGTATAAATGCGGGAGTGGCTGTGTACGCTTGTTGCGAGTTTTGAGGGACAATATAAGTTGGGCACTGTTAAATGTATAGGCATACCACAATTAACGTTAATAAACCCCTAAGCATTCAAGAGTAGGGCAAGAGACCTGCAAACATATGTCAGATAGGATGTTCTCATGGATTAGGTATTAGGGAGTGAGGTGTGGATTATTTAATCTATTATTCATATATTAGTTATACACTTTTCTAATCTACAGCTATGTCAAAGGCAAGCACAAAATATATAGCACAATTAATACAGGATATAACTTTTACCTTGTGAGACCTAACTATGATCTTTAATTTTGCCCTTTTAAATGAAGAGAGGAAAAGAAAAAAAGAAAATAGGTCAAGGGACCTGTAGATGTAAAACAAATAGGATATCCTCCCTGAATTGGCATTAAATGATATACCAGACCGTAGATCTTTAAGCACATATTCATAGTTTACATGTATGCATTTTTCACCTCTGAAGTTATAACAACAACACTCACAAAATTCAGAGCAAAATGTCTCAAGGATATAACTCTAATATAGTAAGATCAAACTGTGATCTTTAGCTTAATAACCTGAAATAAGCAGTGAAAACAATTATAACTCATACTAGTAGCCCATTATGTCCTGGTTCTTCCCAACTTGTCTTAGGTTAAACATATGAGATACCATAATTTCTGCTGCAAGGGTAAACATTGAATAAGTGAAAAACTCAATAATAGTCTGTGAGGGCCTTTGCTAATATCTCGTCAAAATAGTCTTAAGTGGGTATAGTCAGAGTCCTCACTGACTTCAGTAAAAGAAAGTGTCACTTAAATGGCAGTCTGTATTAAGCACACTGTTCAGTATTACCCCACTCCTTTTCTGTTATATGCTCTCCTATATCTTTGAAGGACATGAAAAGAGTGTTTCAGGGCATAAATCCCACTGAAAGAAGTTGAGAGCCAAAAGCAGGGTTCATCAGGTAGCGGCTTGCCCGCATGTCCACTGAACTCAGAAAATCCCAAAGCAAGGGAGTCAATTGCTCTCAATTTAGCAACCAATAACGGCAGGTTGAGGCCGGCAAAGCAAATACCTTGTTGAATAATGAGGATGCTCCGGCTTGTTCCGTGCAGTTTCTCCAGCACTGTGGGAGGCTGAGTGAGGTCATAGATAGAGTGGGTCGCAGCGATATTTGGCTTGTCACTGGCATAGATCTCTGTTGAGTCGAGCTGCACCCGTACTGCTTTGCCTAGAGACTTTGTAAACTCGGTCGCACGTGGTTCATCTAATTGCGCTGACTGGAGTGAGTCTTTATTCTCTAATGGGGTCTGAATATTTACTTGGCCTTGCGGTTCCACGCTCTTGAATTTGCATATGTTTGCAACACCCCATGTTGCAGAAACGGTGTCCATAAGACGCTGAAAATGCTGGTCTAGTAAGTGCCCCATAGCCTTAACCAGGTTGCTGTCGCAGAGCTCCATTTCACAATCGAGCGCTGTCAGTATTGATTCCCCTCTGTCATTCAAAGTTGTAACGGTAGTAGGTGATAGATGGATTTTAGTGATCAACTATAAGTTATAGCACATCAAGTGCTTCGTAACGACAGGGCTGAAAACGCCCTGCCGGGGGGTATAGTGTAGGCCGAGTTCTTGTGACGGCTCCAGGCGCCGAAGCCAGCAGCAATTCTTGTGAGACAAAGCACATTAGATGCAGAATTCCAAGTACATAGCAGTTCTGATAAAATATTAAACGGATCGATGTATTGACATTTGGATTTCTGTATTTTTCAAGTAGAAGCTGCAGCAGCATACAGCTGTGCGACTAATCATTGCCGCTGCCCGGAAGTTCCCCTATTGAAAATATTTTAAATCATAACTTTTTTGACTGTGAATCTTCAGTCTCTTAGTGCCATTGAATTGCAGTTTCCTCCTGCCTAACAGCGTGTGTGCCAGGCCCACTAGCCAACTACTGCCACCAATCATATTTGTTGTTACAGTATTGAAAATATTTTAAATCATAACTTTTTGGACTGTGAATGATCATTCTCCTAGTGCCATTGAATTGCAGTTGCCTGCTTGCCAGCCTGTGTGCCAGGCCCACTAGCCAACTACTGCCACCAATCATATTTGTTGTAACAGTATTGAAAATATTTTAAATCATAACTTTTTTGGACTGTGAATCTTCAGTCTCCTAGTGCCATTGAATTGCAGTTTCCTCCTGCCTGCCAGCGTGTGGGCCAGGCCCACTAGCCAACTACTGCCACCAATCCTATTTGTTGTAAACATTTTGAAAATATTTTAAATCATAACTTTTTGGACTCTGAATCATCAGTCTCCTAGTGCCATTGAATTGCAGTTGCCTGCCTGCCAGTGTGTGTGCCAGGCCCACTTGCCGTTTCCAAATAGTGCCACCAATCATATTTGTTGTTACAGTATTGAAAATATTTTAAATCATAACTTTTTGGACTGTGAATGATCAGTCTCCTAGTGCCATTGAATTGCAGTTGCCTGCTTGCCAGCATGTGTGCCAGGCCCACTAGCCAACTACTGCCACCAATCATATTTGTTGTAACAGTATTGAAAATATTTTAAATCATAACTTTTTTGGACTGTGAATCTTCAGTCTCCTAGTGCCATTGAATTGCAGTTTCCTCCTGCCTGCCAGCGTGTGGGCCAGGCCCACTAGCCAACTACTGCCACCAATCCTATTTGTTGTAACAGTTTTGAAAATATTTTAAATCATAACTTTTTGGACTGTGAATCATCAGTCTCCTAGTGCCATTGAATTGCAGTTGCCTGCCTGCTAGTGTGTGTGCCAGGCCCACTTGCCGTTTCCAAATAGTGCCACCAATCATATCTGTTCTAACAGTATTGTAAATTTTTATTTAAAAAAAAATTTGGACTAAGAAGCATGACTCAGCTTGTGTAATCTAATTGCATTTGCCTTCCTCCCAGCGTGTGTGCCAGACAGGCCCACTTGCCAACTAGTGCCACCAATCTTATTTGTTGTCACAGTATTTTAATATTTAAAAAATAAACATTTTGGACATTTTGAAACATCAGTCTTTTTTTGTTGTCAGGCTCACAGCGTATACTGTGCCCACTTGCCCAGTGCCACCATTAGAAAAAATGACAGACAGAGGCAGGCCACCCTTTAGGTTCCGCCATGGTCGTGGTGGTGTGATTCCTTTAGACCCTACAAATATGCACATTGTTCAGAATCTCAGTTATAGCCTAATCATGGTACATCTTACATGTAAATATTTTATTCACATTCTAACTATATTATGTTATAACCATGTCTCATCCTAAAAGTATAAAAACTTCTCAATGCAATGTTAGCAAGGAAAATTCCTCAGTCCCACACTAAGAAGAAAACTACTTACTTACACAACATAGTGCCTATTGAATATTATGATTATTATTATAGCAAAGTACAGAGGAGCAACCAGAAACCTAAGGGCCCAGCTTAAAAGAAAACAACAAAAAAACATTTTACTGTTATTATTTTTTATCTTCTTTTAAATACTGCTCTAAATCTGAGCCATACTAAAGTAAAACAAGAAAGTAACACAAATATATATATTTAAAGTGATATATTTATTAATAGTTAAAAATACCTTTTAGTTTTTGCGCCAAAGTGTGGTGTCAGCGTGCCTTGTGCAAATACAACCTAAATTCTAAAGCTCCAGATATGCTCAGTCTCAACTGATGTCGCTCACGTGGTGTGACACTCACTGTCACTGAAGTGCCGTGCATGCCTATCAACCACCCACAGCCCGCGTTTTTCCTTTAAATTCAAACTCAGTACTCTGCGCTCCAAACAGAGCCTCAGCCTACATAAAGTTATAGGCCCCTCTAATTCTGCCGCCAACGGCCCTATTCAAGTGCCCTGGCCTGGGCCATACTTCATACATCATATTGGTCACTGTAACTTGATAAATAAAATTTTGGGGCTAAGTAAAACATCAGCAGTGTAGGGAAAAAAGATCCTCTTTTGCTCACCTGGCCACGGTCCACCTGCTGAGTCTGACTCTGGACACTGCAGCCTGCATCGGTCAGTGTGGTGACTGTGGTCACTCAGTTCTGGATCGGCGGGTGACGGGTCACATGGGTCATGGGATGGGGCCGGCCCAGGCAGCAGCCGTTGGCCGGCATCAGACTCAGGCTCTCCACTAGTCTCCCTCCATCTTACTACTCTCCCGTCTGAAGTCCGATGAAGGTGATTGACAGCCTCTGAGTGTCACGTCATCAAGTAGACAGACATGGCATTGGTGTAGTGCAGCTGCAACCCAGATGTTGCCACTCAGGGGCCAGCCTTGCTGCTCAGCAGTGCTCAGTGCTTATCAGACAGACGGATCAGCAGTGAGAGTTGACAGATACTGTGTGCGGTGTGGCCGATAAGTGCAAGTAGTGCACTGCATGCAGCATGATAGATGATTTATTCAGGTGGTACACACAATCATAAAAATACATTTTTGTTAGATCATAACACATAAATTAAAAAAAAATTCTCAGTTGTCAATTTTTTTTTTTAATACGGGTCGACGCCGCGGTGGGCGGGGCTAAACTACTGTGCGGCCTACCGGGCATCTGCCCGGTATGCCAGACGGTCAGTCCGGGCCTGCATATATCTGCACTATGTGTGACCGCCGGATAATTCATTAAGACTAACAATGCTCACATACCAACAGTAACGGCAAAATTTTAAAATGTATGGCTTTGGAAATTGATTGCAGTAATGTGATCAGATTCAGAATACTTAAATTAAGTTAAACAGTGTATATAATCTATCCTGTTTCGTTGTGTGTGGAACACCGTGGCTATATGAGAGACTGGTTACACTGAACTATGCCGCAGTACAAAATGGGTGAGCAACTACAGCTCAATAGATCACCAATTGATAACGTATGTGAACGCAACATAAAGTGTTGGTACTAGTGAAGCATATATACTGTTAACGGTGTGATAGCTAGAACAATATGATATTGGCAATGAATTGCGGTTATATGATTGGGTGTGTTTAGATTTGTAAATATAACCAGTTGTAATGACAGGTAGCGTAGGTCATATGGGCGTGTATACAGTGATGACATCACTCGCACTGATAATCCAATAAGAAGTAAATTGAGGCGTGAGCTGAAACAGACCACCGATATTATTGGATCACTGGAGGGTGTTGCTGGAATAACGCACTCAATTGGTGCGAATGAAAGAAGGGATGGGTTTTTAAAGCAGCAGCGAGTAACACTCTGCTTGCCAGTCTGAATCTAACAGACATTGAAAAAGGCCGGTGCTGAGGCCGAAATGCATTTGTACAAACTTAGAATTAGACCTTGATTTTAATTTGGCTAACATAGGTTGTGTACTTTGTAAGTACTGGGGGGTGCACCTCTGACACCTGAAGCCGTGTATCCAGTTACGGCCAGGAATACAGGGAGGCTCCTACCCCAGAGCTTCTGTACACCCGTATTAGCCCATTAATACATTATTTTATCTTGAACTTTTGTGATATCTCCTGTTATGGGAGATTAGTGATGTCTATCACTTTTAATGTGGATATATATTAAAGTTTAATTATTTTATATACCTTTTGTAACACAATTCATTAACTGTTTATTTAAACAGTAAGATACAGTAACAGAAGCCGTGAGTGCTAATAGTTCCCACTTTTTTTCCCTCCTTTCCCCCCTTTTCCTTTACTTAATACAGTACAGTTACACACATAACACATGTAATAATATTATTATACAAAACACATCACAAATACATTACACAGTACAGTTACACACATAATAACACATCTAATAATATTATTATACAAAACACATCACAAATACATTACACAGTACAGTTACATACATAATAACACCATCTAATAATATTATTATACACAACATATCACAAATACATTACACAGTACAGTTACATACATAATAACACATCTAATAATATTATTATACAAAACATATCACACATACATTACACAGTACAGTTACACACATAATAACACATCTAATAATATTATTATACAAAACACATCACACATACATTACACAGTACAGTTACACACATAACACATGTAATAATATTATTATACATAACACATCACAAATATATTAAACAGTATAGTTACACACATAATAACACTATCTAATAATATTATTATACAAAACACATCACAAATACATTACACAGTACAGTTACAAACATAATAACACTTCTAATAATATTATTATACAAAACACAACACAAATACATTACACAGTACAGTTACATACATAATAACACCATCTAATAATATTATTATACACAACATATCACAAATACATTACACAGTACAGTTACATACATAATAACACATCTAATAATATTATTATACAAAACATATCACACATACATTACATAGTACAGTTACACACATAATAACACATCTAATAATATTATTATACAAAACACATCACACATACATTACACAGTACAGTTACACACATAACACATGTAATAATATTATTATACATAACACATCACAAATATATTAAACAGTACAGTTACACACATAATAACACTATCTAATAATATTATTATACAAAACACATCACAAATACATTACACAGTACAGTTACAAACATAATAACACATCTAATAATATTATTATACAAAACACAACACAAATACATTACACAGTACAGTTACACACATAACACATCTAATAATATTATTATACAAAACACATCACAAATACATTACACAGTACAGTTACACTAATAATAACACCATCTAATAATATTATTATACAAACATATCACAAATACATTACACAGTACAGTTACACACATAATAACACCATCTAATAATATTATTATACAAAACATATCACAAATACATTACACAGTAGAGTTACACACATAATAACACCATCTAATAATATTATTATACAAAACATATCACACAGTACAGTTACACACATAATAACACCATCTAATAATATTATTATACAAAGTATATCACAAATACATTACACAGTACAGTTACACACATAATAACACTATCTAATAATATTATTATACAAAACACATCACAAATACATTACACAGTACAGTTACACACATAATAACACCATCTAATAATATTATTATACAAAACACATCACACATACATTACACAGTACAGTTACACACATAACACATGTAATAATATTATTATACATAACACATCACAAATATATTAAACAGTACAGTTACACACATAATAACACTATCTAATAATATTATTATACAAAACACATCACAAATACATTACACAGTACAGTTACAAACATAATAACACATCTAATAATATTATTATACAAAACACATCACACATACATTACACAGTACAGTTACACACATAACACATGTAATAATATTATTATACATAACACATCACAAATATATTAAACAGTATAGTTACACACATAATAACACTATCTAATAATATTATTATACAAAACACATCACAAATACATTACACAGTACAGTTACAAACATAATAACACTTCTAATAATATTATTATACAAAACACAACACAAATACATTACACAGTACAGTTACATACATAATAACACCATCTAATAATATTATTATACACAACATATCACAAATACATTACACAGTACAGTTACATACATAATAACACATCTAATAATATTATTATACAAAACATATCACACATACATTACATAGTACAGTTACACACATAATAACACATCTAATAATATTATTATACAAAACACATCACACATACATTACACAGTACAGTTACACACATAACACATGTAATAATATTATTATACATAACACATCACAAATATATTAAACAGTACAGTTACACACATAATAACACTATCTAATAATATTATTATACAAAACACATCACAAATACATTACACAGTACAGTTACAAACATAATAACACATCTAATAATATTATTATACAAAACACAACACAAATACATTACACAGTACAGTTACACACATAACACATCTAATAATATTATTATACAAAACACATCACAAATACATTACACAGTACAGTTACACTAATAATAACACCATCTAATAATATTATTATACAAACATATCACAAATACATTACACAGTACAGTTACACACATAATAACACCATCTAATAATATTATTATACAAAACATATCACAAATACATTACACAGTACAGTTACACACATAATAACACCATCTAATAATATTATTATACAAAACATATCACACAGTACAGTTACACACATAATAACACCATCTAATAATATTATTATACAAAGTATATCACAAATACATTACACAATACAGTTACACACATAATAACACTATCTAATAATATTATTATACAAAACACATCACAAATACATTACACAGTACAGTTACACACATAATAACACCATCTAATAATATTATTATACAAAACATATCACAAATACATTACACAGTACAGTTACACACATAATAACACTATCTAATAATGTTATTATACAAAAAACATCACAAATACATTACACAGTACAGTTACACTCATAATAACACCATCTAATAATATTATTATACAAAGTATATCACAAATACATTACACAGTACAGTTACACACATAATAACACTATCTAATAATATTATTATACAAAACACATCACAAATACATTACACAGTACAGTTACACACATAATAACACCATCTAATAATATTATTATACAAAACACATCACACATACATTACACAGTACAGTTACACACATAACACATCTAATAATATTATTATACAAACATATCACAAATACATTACACAGTACAGTTACACACATAACACATCTAATAATATTATTATACAAAACACATCACACATACATTACACAGTACAGTTACACACATAATAACACTATCTAATAATATTATTATACAAAATACATCACACAGTACAGTTACACACATAACACATCTAATAATATTATTATACAAAACATATCACAAATACATTACACAATACAGTTACACACATAATAACACAATCTAATAATATTATTATACAAAACACATCACACATACATTACAAAGTACAGTTACCCACATAATAACACCATCTAATAATATTATTATACAAAACATATCACATATGCATTACACAGTACAGTTACACACATAATAACACTATCTAATAATATTATTATACAAAACATATCACAAATACAATACACAGTACAGTTACACACATAATAACACATCTAATAATATTATTATACAAACACATCACAAATACATTACACAGTACAGTTACACACATAATAACATCATCTAATAATATTATTATACAAACACATCACAAATACATTACACAGTACAGTTACACACATAATAACACTATCTAATAATATTATTATACAAACATATCACAAATACATTACACAGTACAGTTACACACATAATAACACCATCTAATAATATTATTATACAAAACACATCACAAATACATGACCCCACATTTTCCCATTACTCGTTCCTTGATCAATAAATACACAACACCTGATTGGGAGAGAAAAGGCTGCAGCTTATTTATTAAACAAACCAAATAATTTAACATTTCTTAATTTTAACTTTACAACATCATTTACAATCCACCTCAGTGCTTGCTCTTACTTTCTCATAAGCCCCCACTCCTTCCAGGGCTGCGCGTCCCTCACTTCATTTGCTTACACCTCCATAAATGCCATCCCTATTCCATTAGGCATAAGCCTCCACAGAAACTAGCAAGCACTTCTGCCTGTGCTGCAAAACTATACAAATTAAACTATTCAGGGAGGGAGGGTGGGACACACCTCCTACCGTGCTGCTCCGGTAAGGACACCTGTAACCTCACTTCCAGTACGGGGTCTTATCAATCCTCCCCTACCCCACCCACCTGGAATAATCCCCTCCAGGGGGGGAAGTGGGGTCATAGGTGCCCTCCTTCCATTCTTGTCATCCGGGCCTTTACTTGACCCCACATTTTCCCATTACACGTTCCTTGATCAATAAATACACAACACCTGATTGGGAGAGAAAAGGCTGCAGCTTATTTATTAAACAAACCAAATAAATTATCATTTCTTAACTTTAACGTTACAACATCATTTACAATCCACCTCAGTGCTTGCTCTTACTTTCTCATAAGCCCCCACCCTTTCCAGGGCTGGGCTTACACCTCCATAAATGCCATCCATATTCCATTAGGCGTAAGCCTCAACAGAAACTAGCAAGCACTTCCGCCACAACTCGCTTCCTAGCGAGTACCGCCACCCAAAGCTAAGGCCTTTTTGATCCCTTCCCGAAGAGTGAAATTAAACAAATGCAACCCCACTTCATTGAGGTGCACCCCATCTTTAAGGTAAAAACATTTACCCGACTCTCCCTCGAGCTCAAAGTGGCGTAAGCCAACCCCCCCTAGGCTCCTTACATACCCAGTTATGGTCCTATTGATCTTTCGCCTGGAAGCCTCTAATTTTTTTACATCCCACACAGATCTCCATATCACCCTACTCTCAATCTCAGACCAAACCAGTACCATACCCAGAAACAAATGAACCAGCCCGTCTAAGCTTCTTTTAATGTCCTCAATTAAATCTTTCTGGGGCATACAGCCTAAATCGTTTCCTCCTGAGTGCAAGACTCAGGAGCAAGCCTGGCATGCTCTACCACCGTACCCACAACTTGTGCCCATTTCATGCCCCAGATCCCAAACCATCGGAGGAGAAGCTGCTCCCTGCTAAAACCCAGCTGGATCCCATCTGGCTTCACTGCCGCCGCTTTCCTCGCCCAGTACACGTAGGAGTGTCCTACGATCCAACACCTCCCTGGATCTGCCAAACAAATTAAAATGCTATCAGTCCCCCCCTTTAAAGCACCAAACCCGGCCTCACATACCCTCTGAACCTCTCAGATCTCCACCTTCCAATCCTCCTAATCACTGCCACCTCCAACCCCAAATTAGACGCCTCAGTCACTGCTCCTATCCTAAACGAATGTGACCCGAACTCCGGGCCCCCCAGTCCCATCAATCCTAATACCTTCCGCATTATCACCATGAACTGAAAGCGCGACAGCAACGACCCGTCCGCATGGATAAACCAGGGGCCTGCCACATGGCCGGATACACCCAGGTATTCTCTCACTGTCCCTACTGGGCAGCACTCACCTCCAATTACCTTCAATACCACTGCTGCTCCTCTATCCTCCTGGTCCGTCTTAGACCTCCTAACCCATAACTCTACTACTCCATCCCCCACCACTACATCCTGTTTTCCCATTCCGTTCACATCCCACCATTTTTTCCCCCCAATTCCGACACTCTAAACGCTCCAAAGAAAGCCAGTACGGAGGCCATTCTGAACAGCAACTCCTCGTACCTTGAGGAACACACCCTACCTAATCCCACCACCAACCCCTGCAAAATCGCAAAAGTAACTGGTCTTTGCCCATCCATCCAGAAACCCCTTCTACACATACACCTGACCGCCATCCGGGCCACAAAAACTTTTGTAAGATCCTCCACACCCGTCAACCGAAAAAGGAATGCCATTGCTGCCATCCTCTTATGCACCTCCAAGGGCGATAGCCCTTCCCTCTCCCAGGAACCCACCCAGTCCATCCATACCATTAAGTCACCCCTCCTACTTTCCTGTGACCGTTCGTTCTGCAACACCTGCTCCCACAACCTCCACACTCGGGCATAAGCCCTCCATGTGTTAGGCTCAAAATAGGCTCAAATGCCCCTCTGACCAATCTCAACGTTCCTGGCAATCCATGACATGCGATTCCGTCTTGCTCACTTCCGGGGCCACTTCTCGGAACCTGTCCCACTGAAATCATGACAAAGCGTCAGCAACAACGTTTAACCGCCCCAGGACATGCACTGCCCTGAAAGATATGTTGCACCTCAAACACTCCAATACAAACACTCTCAGGAGTCGTATTACCGCTGGTGAGTTTGCCATCAGGCGGTTGATTGCCCATACCACACCCTGGTTGTCTGAATGAAAACATACCCTTTTGCTGCCCAATTGCTCTGGCCAAATCCTCAAAACCACCACCAATGGGAATAACTCCAAGAATGTTAAGTTCTTGGTCAAACCCCACTTGGCCCATACTTCAGGCCATCTTCCCACCCATCAAATATGCCCCAAAACCGTGGGCCCCTGCAGCATCTGTGAATAAGCACACTTCCTGCATTATCATCTTTCCATTGAACTCCTCTAGGAATGCTCGCCACACCTTCAAATCTTCTTTGACCTCCATCGACAACCTAACATGTTGTCTTGGGTCTGAAACCCCCATTTTTAATAATTACAAACGTCTGCAAAATATTCGGCCAATGGGAATTATCCTGCAGGCAAAGTTCAATTTTCCCAGCAATGACTAAATATCTCTGAGGGTAGCCTTCTTGCTCCCTAACATTCTGCCAATCACCGTTCTGAGGTTAGCCACTTTGTCCTCTGGTAACTTGCACTCCATCCTAATGGAATCCATTTGGATTCCCAAAAAATTCAGTGACGTCCTGGGACCCTCCGATTTTTCTGCTGCCACTGGGATTCCAAAATCCCTAGCTACCTGACCAAATGCTTGGACCAACTGTTCACATGCCATTGAACCAGGCGGACCGACGAACAGGAAGTCATCTAAGTAGTGTACCACAGATGAAATACCCACCGTCTGCTTCACTACCCACTCCACGAAGGAACTGAACCTCTCGAAGTATGAACATGATATTGAACATCCCATCGGGAGGCATAGGTCCACAAAAAAGGCTCCATCCATCATACACCCCAATAGATGATGACATCTTGGATAAACTGGGAGGAGGCGAAAAGCCAATTCGACATCCGCTTTTGCCATCAAAGCTCCCTTTCCCGCTGCTCTCACCAACCCCACAGCCTTGTCAAATGACGCATATTTGACTGAGACCAATTCTGGATCAATGCCATCATTGACCGACAGCCCTTTTGGTGTACAATAAGTGGTGGATCATACGGAATTGTCCTGGGACCTTTTTGGGCACCACTCCCAGTGGTGATACCCTCAAATTGGGCAGTGGGGGGTCCGTAAACAGACCCACCATTCTTCCCAAGTTTCAAAAAATGTTCCCATAGCTCCTCTGGGTGTTCCCTAGCCGACTTCAAATTACCTACAACACCCCCCGCATGCTGCTCCTTATATGGAATCATAAAACCCGAGCTGAAACTCGTGAGGAGCAGCTCGGCATCCACCACGTGCCCCCACTTATGGGCGTACGCCTCTAACCATGGGACCATCTTATTGACTCTCACCGGTGTCCGCGCCTGCTGGACCCATGTCCCCTGACCGGGCCCCTTGCTTACCCTTTTTGAAGCACTTAGCAAAGGGGTGTATTCCCCCGCAACCAGAACACTTGTGCTTGTATTTGCACGAGGCCCCGAACTTACATTGCCCTTCATTGAACTGGAAACACACTCCCTTTCGAAGTGCCGATCCAGTTCCCCCGGTGCCTCCGCTCCTGGCCGCTTGCCCATAGCCCCGAAAGGAATAACCACCCCTCAAGGGGGTCATCATCTCGAGCCATATGCCCATATCTCTGTCGTCCCACCTCATCTCAGGACGTACCGCCAACCATTGCCTGAAACCCTCAACATATCTCCACCACGCCATTCCCCCGTATGTTCTGTACGCACTCGAAATTTCATCATAATAACAAAACAACGAGGCCCCCTGATCTGGTTTCTTCTCGCATATGACACTGGCCAAAATGCAGAAGGCCCGTGACCGGTTCCCAAAAGTCTTTGGCAACTTGCGCCACAGTTTTTTACGCTCCTCCTCCTTCTTACCCTTCTCTTTTTCATCCTCCTTGACCTCAAGAACATGTTCTAGGGGTAACAGCGAGAAGATCTCCAGAAATTCCTGTTTACTGATCTTTTCTCTCAATTCACTGGTTAAGTGAATCCCTAACGGGCCTACCGAACAGAGAGATGGTCTCCTGAGGGCCCCTTCCAGAACTCGAACCACTTCACCCCCACTGGCCACAAGAACTGCCGCGCTTGTCGCATTCACTTGCGTCCCGACCACAGCTACATTCGATTGCGTCCCGCCCACTGCCGGGCTAAGCCCTGGCGTGGCCCACACCACCGCAACCGAGGTCCTCCCTCCCGGCCTTTCTAATGTCGCTAGCAGAGTCCTCAAACCCACAACCATCACTTCCCTCTCACCAGTCATAGCTTCATTCACACCCGGTGCCCCACCAGCCATCTCACCTGATGGCTGCTGCACCGTTACTGGTCCATCCACGCGTACTGGCCTTGCCTCCTCCCTGCGGCCTCTGCCCCTGTCCTCTTCTTCCATTCCTCTGCTAATGTCCAGCCACCTTCGTACCGCTTCCCTCCTGGCAGGAGATCTCCCTCTGCCGTACCTTCTCCGGTCGCGGCTCCTGTCCACCCAAGCCCAGGTGGGTGATGCCAGCGATCCTCCTCTCCATGTCCTCCTCCGCGGTGACCTAGACCTCCTGCGTCCACCTGAGGTTGCCTTCCTGTCCGGCTGCGTGTCCCTTCTCCCGGTCCTGCCTCCTGCTACTGGCGCCTGCAATGTAGACATAGCAATAACCTCCCTCTCCTCCGAAACCCCCCTACCCCCTGCCCCCCCTTTGAGACCCTGCCCTCTGCCCCCCCCCCCCTCACTCCATTGAGGAGACAATAGCTGTAAGATCTGTGCCAAGGCGGACAGATCTCCTACCTGACTCTCCGTCCCAGGTCCTGCTGAAGTGCCTTCCAAGGGATCCTCCTCTTCGTCTCCAAAGTCACTGCTGGCGTTGAGCTCGAGCGGCGGCTCCGTGGACCGGTCCTGCTGCACTGGAATCTCTCCACCAGGGGCGTCCAGAGACTCCTCGCCCCTCCGCTCTTCCCCAGCCAGTCCTGTAACACAAGAAAACATTAAACCCACACTACACATACCCCCTTTTGTACTCCCCATACTCGCTTTATAAACACTCCAGCAACCAACCCTTCCTCCAATTCCTTTATTATAATATATTTTTTTTTTGGTTCCCTAAAAACCCCTTTACTGGAGAATGCCCCCCCCCCCCAAATCCTATGGCCATGCCTCCCCTACCCTACTCGGATACCCGCCCCCAGGCCTCATGCTGGCCATATCCCCCGACCCACCCGGTTACCCTCTTGCTGACCCTACCATCCACCCTTAGGTTCAAGCAACCCTATGCTTGCCTCGCAAACCCAGGGGCACAAGAAGGGAGGGGGGGAGAGGGGGGGACAGCAAGGCAAACGCAGAGCGTCGTGCGGGCAGAGTTTTTTTTTTTTTTAAGCACCGTCTGTCCTCCCACTCCCTCTCTACCCACCCCTACAGCCTAGGCCCGGCCTCTCTATCACCACCCAGGCCCTCTCACTAAACCCCCGCCACTTCTTTGGTCCTGGGCCACTGAGTATCACACCCTAATCCCCGGCCTTATCTTCGGCCGCCTCTCATCCCCTTTCTACTAAGCCAGACCTATTATTCCTCCCTTCCTACCGGGCCAAACTTCTGGCTCACTGCCCTCCCCCCCCGGCCTTATCCCTGGCCGCCACCCGCGATCTAACCCCCCTTTGGGCTTAACACTTTGGCCTTCTACCTGCCACAACCACCTCCCCTCCGGCATTATCCCTGGCCACAACCTGCGATCTATCCCCCCTTTTGGGCTTAACATTTGGCCTCTTGCCTTCCACAGCCACCCCCCCGGCCTTATTCCCGGCGGTCCTTCCCCCCAGATCACCTCAATCTTCAATAGCTCAGCCTACAGGCCCCCAAGCTTCGATAACTCAGCTGCTTACCTTACTCCCGAGTGCTTCTCCCGGTCCTTCCCGCTCTGCCACATCCTCTCGATGTCCCTGGCTCTGCCCGTCGACGTACCGTCATGACGTCAGACCCGGCGCCGTCCTAGGCCGGGCCTCAGCCCCCACTCCAGTCCATTGACCTCTGCCGCTCTCCGACCTTGCCATCTGCTCCTGCGAACCTGCTGGCTGGCTCCTCTCCTGACCAGATCTCCTCCTGCCAACCTCTGGGCTCAACCGCTCTGGTGGTCTCGACCTCCTGGCTGGCCGTCCTCCGCTCCCTCCTCGCCGCCAACAGCAACTCCTGTAGCAAGGCCTCCTTATCCAGGTAAGAAAGTGCACTACACACACCTCCTACCGTGCTGCTCCGGTAAGGACAACTGTGACCTCACGTCCAGTACGGGGTTTTATCAATCCTCCCCAACCCCACCCACCTGGAATAATCCACTCCTGGGGGGAAGTGGGGTCACAGGTACGCTCCTTCCATTCATGTCATCCGGGCCTTTACTTTACACAGTAAAGTTACATACATAATGACAACATCTAATAATATTATTATACAAAACACATCACAAATACATTACACAGTACAGGTACACACATAATAACACCATCTAATAATATTATTGTACAAAACATATCACAAATACATTACACAGTACAGTTACACATATAATAACACCACCTAATAATATTATTATACAAAACATATCACAAATACATTACACAGTACAGTTACACACATAATAACACATCTAATGATATTATTATACAAATCATATCACAAATAAATTACACAGTACAGTTACACACATAATAACACTATCTAATAATATTATTATAAAAAACACATCACATATACATTACACAGTACAGTTACACACATAATAACACTATCTAATTATATTATTATACAAAACACATCACAAATGCATTACACAGCACAGTTACACACATGATAACACCATCTAATAATATTATTATGCAAAATACATCACAAATGCATTACACAGCACAGTTACACACATGATAACACCATCTAATGATATAATTATGAAAAACACATAACAAATATATTACACAGTATAGTTACACTCATAATAACACTAACTAATAATATTTTTATACAACACATATCACAAATACGTTACACAGTACAGTTACACACATAATAACTGTTTAATGTATATGTAATATGTTTTGTATAATAATATTATTAGATTGTGTTATTATGAGTGTAACTGTACTGTGTATTGTGTTAGTGATGTGTTTTGTATAATAATATTAATATATGTGGTTATTATGAATGTAACTGTACTGTTTAACATATTTGTGATGTGTTTTTTATAATAAAATTATTATAAGGTGCTATTACGTTTGTACCTGTACTGTGCAATGTAGTTGTGAAATGTTTTGTATAACACAATTATTAGATGGATATTATGTGTGTAACTGTACTATTTAATGTAATTATAATATGTTTTGAATAATAATATTATTAGATGGTGTTATGTGTGTAACTGTACTGTGTAATGTTTTTGTGATGTGTCTTGTATAATACTATTATTAGATGGTGTTATCATGTGTGTAACTGTACTATGTAATGTATTTGTGATATGTTTTGTATAATAATATTATTAGATGGTGTTATTATGTGTGTAACTGTACTGTGTAATGTATTTGTGATATGTTTTGTATAATAATATTATTAGATGGTGTTATTATGTGTGTAACTGTACTGTGTAATGTATTTGTGATATACTTTGTATAATAATATTATTAGATGGTGTTATTATGTGTGTAACTGTACTGAGTAATGTACTTGTGATGTGTTTTGTATAATAATATTATTAGATGGTGTTATTATGAGTGTAACTGTATTGTGTAATGTATTTGTCATGTGTTTTGTATAATAATATTATTAGATTGTGTTATGATGTGTGTAACTGTACTGTGTAATGTATTTGTGATGTGTTTTGTGTAATAATATTATTAGATAGGGTTATTATATGTGTGTAACTGTACTGTGTAATGTATATGTGATGTGTTTTGTATAATAATATTATTAGATGGTGTTATTATGTGTGTAACTGTACTGTGTAATGTGTTTTGTATAATAATATTATTAGATGGTGTTATTATGTGTGTAACTGTACTGTGTAACATATTTGTGATATGTGTTGCATAATAATATTATTAGATGGTGTTATTATGTGTGTAACTGTACTATCTAACATATTTGTGATATGTGTTGTATAATAATATTATTAGATGGTGTTATTATGTGTGTAACTGTACTGTGTAATGTATTTGTGATGTGTTTTGTATAATAATATTATTAGATGATGTTATTATCTGTGTAACTTTACTGTGTAATGTATTTGTGATGTGTTTTGTATAATAATATTATTAGATGGTGTTATTATGTGTGTAACTGTTCTGTGTAATGTATTTGTGATATGTTTGTATAATAATATTATTAGATAGTGTTATTATGTGTGTAACTGTACTGTGTAATGTATTTGTTATGTGTTTTGTATAATAATATTATTAGATAGTGTTATTATGTGTGTAACTGTACTGTGTAATGTATTTGTTATGTGTTTTGTATAATAATATTATTAGACAGTGTTATTATGTGTGTAACTGTACTGTTTAATATATTTGTGATATGTGTTGTATAATAATATTATTAGACAGTGTTATTATGTGTGTAACTGTACTGTGTAATGTATTTGTGATGTGTTTTGTATAATAATATTATTAGATGGTGTTATTATCTGTGTAACTTTACAGTGTAATGTATGTGTGATGTGTTTTGTATAATAATATTATTAGATGGTGTTATGTGTATAAATGTACTGTGTAATGTATGTGTTATGTGTTTTGTATAATAATATTATTAGATGGTGTTACGTTTGTAACTGTACTGTGTAATGTATCTGTGATGTGTTTTGTATAATAATATTATTAGATAGAGTTATTATGTTTGTAACTGTACTGTGTAATGTATTTGTGATGTGTTTAGTATAATAATATTATTAGATGATGTTATTATGTGTGTAACTGTACTGTGTAATGCATTTGTGAAGTGTTTTGTACAATAATATCATTGATTGTGTTATTATGTATGTAACTGTACTGTGTAATGTATTTGTGATATGTTTTGTATAATAATATTATTAGATAGTGTTATTATGTGTGTAACTGTACTGTGTAATGTATTTGTGATGTGTTTTGTATAATAATATTATTAGATGGTGTTATTATGTGTGTAACTGTACTGTGTAATGTATTTGTGAAGTGTTTGTATAATAATATTATTAGATGGTGTTATTATGTGTGTAACTGTACTGTGTAATGTATTTGTGATGTGTTTGTATAATAATATTATTAGATAGTGTTATTATGTGTGTAACTGTACTGTGTAATGTATTTGTGATGTGTTTGTATAATAATATTATTAGATAGTGTTATTATGTGTGTAACTGTACTGTGTAATGTATATGTGATGTGTTTTGTATAATAATAATATTAGATGGTGTTATTATGTGTGTAACTGTACTGTGTAATGTATTTGTGATGTGTTTGTATAATAATATTATTAGATAGTGTTATTATGTGTGTAACTGTACTGTGTAATGTATATGTGATGTGTTTTGTATAATAATATTATTAGATTGTGTTATTATTATGTGTGCATCTGTAACGTGTAATATATTTGTAATGTGTTTTGCATAATAATTTATGTTTTGCATAATAATATTAATAGATTGTGTTATTATGTATGTAAGTGTGCTATGTAATGTATTTGTGATATGTTTTGTATAATAATAATGTGCAGAGCTTCTGTAATGCAGCACTCAATTACTAATATATATTGTGCATATATAAACATTTATTGCAGACCTTTTGTAATGATGCGCCTAATTGCTAATATGTACTGTGCATATGTAAACATTATTGTGTGTGCAGACCTTTTGTAATGCAGCACTTAATTATTTATATATACTGTGCATAAATAAACATTTATTGTGTGTGCAGACCTTTTGTAATGCAGCACTTAATTATTTATATATACTGTGCATATATAAACATTTATTGTGTGCACAGACCTTTTGTAATGTTGTATTTAATTACTAATATGTACTGTGCATATATAAACATGTATTGTGTGTGCAGACCTTTTGTAATGCAGCACTTATTTACTAATATTTATTGTGCATATATAAACATTTATTGTGTCTGCAGATATTTTGTATTGTGGCACTTAAAGGGACAGTCTACAACAGAATTGTTATTGTTTTAAAAGATAGATAATCCCTTTATTACCCATTCCCCAGTTTTGCATAACCAACACAGTTATAATAATATACTTTTAACCTCTGTGATTATCTTGTATCTAAGCCTCTGCAAACTGCCCCTTTTTTCAGTTCTTTTGACAGACTTGCAGTCTA
Source organism: Bombina bombina (assembly GCF_027579735.1). Classification (NCBI taxonomy): domain Eukaryota; kingdom Metazoa; phylum Chordata; class Amphibia; order Anura; family Bombinatoridae; genus Bombina; species Bombina bombina. The sequence continues at coordinate 1,436,076,110 of NC_069500.1, forward strand.
GCCAATCATTGCCTGCTCCCAGATAACTTCATGTGCACAAGCACAGTTTTATCTATTTGAAATATGTGAACTAACACCCTCTAGTGGTGAAAAACTGTTAAAATGCAATCTGAAAGAGGTGGGCTTCAAGGTCTAAGAAATTAGGATATGAACCTCCTAGGTTAAGCTTTCAACTAAGAATACCAAGAGAACAAAGCAAAATTGGTGATAAAAGTAAATTGGAAAATTGTTTAAAATGACATGCTCTATCTGAATGATGAAAGTTTATTTTGGCCTAGAATGTCCCTTTAATTAATATTTACTGTTATTATTATCAGGTATTTGTAGAGCGCCAACAGATTATGCCGTGCTATAAACATAGGCAGAATACAACAAAATAAAACATCGTGAGGATTTTGTGTTTAATCCTAGAGGCAAAAGGAAGCCAGTAAAGGGATTGGTAGAGAGGTGCAGCAGATGAAGAGCGACGTGTAAGGAAGATCATTCCGGCAGAGGCATTCATTATGGATTGTAAAGGAACTAGGCAGGAGCTGTGAGACCAGAGAGGATGGAGTTGCAGTAGTTGAGGCAGGAAAGGATGAGAGAGTGGATTAAACTCTTAGTTGTGTCTTGCATAAGAAAATGTCTAATTTTAGAGATGTTTTCAAGGTGGAAGTGGCAGGTTTTAGCCAAGGACTGAATGTGAGGAAAGGTCAGAGTCAAGTGTGACCGCAAGACATTGGGCATGCGGGTAGGGGTAATGATGGAATTATCAACAGTTATAGAAAATTTTGGGGTGGAGATATTGGAAGAAAGGGGAAAAATAAGGAGTTCCGTTTTGGAGAGATTTAGCTTGAGGTAGCGAGAGGACATCGAAGATGAGTTATGAGAGAGACAGTTAGTGACACGGTTTAGTACGGAAGGAGATAGTTCTGGTGCAGTGAAGTAGATTTGGGTGTCATCGGCATACAAATGATATTAATACCCATGGGACTTTATTAAGGAACCTAATGATAATGTGTTGATTGAAAAGAAAAGGAGACCAAGGACAGAGCCTTTTGGTACCCCAACAGAAAGAGGTAACGGGGCAGAGGATGCTCTGGAAAAGGCTACACTAAAAGTACGGTTAGTCATAAAGGAAGAGAACCACGAGAGAGCTTTGTCACAGATGCCAAAGGATTGGAGGGTGTGGAGCAAGAGAGTGTGGTCAACAGTAATAAAGGCTGCGGACAGATAAAGTAGGATAAGTAGAGAGAAGTGGCCTTTGGATTTTGCTGTAAGTAGGTCGTTAGTAACCTTAACAATTGCTGTTTCTGTGGAGTGAAGGGGGCGAAATCCAGATTGTAATGGGTCAAGAAGAGAGTTTAGTGTAAGGAAATGGGATAGACGTGCATATACTAGCTTTTCAAGAAGCTTTGAGGCAAGAGGTAGTAGGGAAATAGGGCGGTAGTTGGATGGAAAGGTTGGATCGAGAGAAGGTTTTTTGAGGATAGGTGTGACCAGTGCATGTTTTAGAGATGAGGGAAATATAGAAATTGTGTGTGAGTATGGGGGTAAGGGTAGAAGAGAGGGAGGGGAGTAGTTGTGAGGGGATGGGTTTGAGGGGACAGGTAGTGAGGTTGAAGGACAGTGTAAGGGCAGAAACTTCATCCTCGTTAACAGGGGCAAAATAGCTACATTTTTGGATATTTGGGTTTTGGATGATTGTGAGTGTTTGAGGGGGTGGGAGATAGGTAGTAAGTTGAGAGCTGATTTCATTTCTGATGGAGTGGATTTTGTTTATGAAGTGGCTGGCAAAAACTTGAGCTGAGAGAGAAGTTGTATTAGGAGGTATTGGTGGGCGGAGAAGAGTATTGAACGTGGAAAACAGGCGTTTTGGTTTAGAAGAAATAGTAGAGATGAGATTAGAGAAGTAATGTTGCTTATAAAGATTAAGGGCAGAATAAAAACATTTATTTGTGCGCAGACCTTTTGTAATGTGGCTCTTAATTACTGGAATGTACTGTGCATATATAAACATTTATTGAGTGTGCAGATCTTTTGTAATGTGTCACTTAATTACTGATATTTACTGTGCATATATAAACATTTATATTGTGTGTGCAGACCTTCTGTAATGTGGCACTTAATTGCTGATATATACTGTGCATTTATAAACATTTATTTGTGTGCAGACCTTTTGTAATGCAGCACTTACTGATATATTCTGTGCATATATAAACATTTATTTTGTGTGCAGACCTTTTGTAATGCATCACTTACTGATATATACTGTGCATATATAAACATGTATTGTTTGTGCAGACCTTATGTAATGTGACTTATAATTACTAATATATACTGTGCATATATAAACATTTATTGTGTGTGCAGACCTTATGTAATGTGGCACTTAATTACTAATATATACTGTGCATATATAAACATGTATTGTGTGTACAGACCTTATGTAATACAGCACTTAATTACTGATATATACTGTGCATATATAAACATGTATTGTGTGTACAGACCTTATGTAATGTGACATATAATTACTGATATACTGTGCATATATAAACATTTATTGTGTGTGCTGACCTTCTGTAATACAGCACTTAATTACTGATATATACTGTGCATATATAAACATGTATTGTGTGTACAGACCTTTTGTTATGTGGCACCCACTCAATTACTGATAAATACTGTGCATATATAAACATTTATTGTGTGTGTAGACCTTTTGTAATTCTGCACTTACTGATACATACTGTGCATATATAAACATGTATTGTGTGTACACACCTTTTGTAATGTAGCACTTAATTACTGATATATACTGTGCATATATAAACATTTATTATGCGTGCAGACCTTTTGTAATGCAGCACTTACTGATATATACTGTGCATATATAAACATGTATTGTGTGTGCAGACCTTTTGTATTGTAGAACTTACTGATATATACTGTGCATATATAAATATTTATTGTGTGTGCAGACCTTTTGTAATGCAGCACTTACTGATATATACTGTGCATATATAAACATTTATTGTGTGTGCAGATCTTTTGTAATGTAGCACTTAATTACTGATATATACTGTGCATATGTAAACATTTATTGTGCGTGCAGACCTTTTGTAATGCAGCACTTACTGATATATACTGTGCATATATAAACATTTATTTTGCGTGCAGACCTTTTGTAATGCAGCACTTACTGATATATATATATATATATATATATATATATAGTGCATATATAAACATGTATTGTGTGTGCAGACCTTTTGTAATGTAGCACTTAATTACTGATATATACTTTGCATATATAAACATTTATTGTGTGTGCAGACCTTTTGTTATGCAGCACTTACTGATATATACTGTGCATATATAAACATTTATTGTGTGTGCAGACCTTTTGTAATGTAGCACTTAATTACTGATATATACTTTGCATATATAAACATTTATTGTGTGTGCAGACCTTTTGTAATGCGGCACTTAATTACTAATATATACTGTGCATATATAAACATGTATTGTGTGTGCAGACCTTTTGTAATGTAGCACTTAATTACTGATATATACTTTGCATATATAAACATTTATTTTGCGTGCAGACCTTTTGTAATGCAGCACTTACTGATATATATATATATAGTGCATATATAAACATGTATTGTGTGTGCAGACCTTTTGTAATGTAGCACTTAATTACTGATATATACTTTGCATATATAAACATTTATTGTGTGTGCAGACCTTTTGTTATGCAGCACTTAATTACTGATATATACTTTGCATATATAAACATTTATTGTGTGTGCAGACCTTTTGTTATGCAGCACTTACTGATATACAGTTGAAACTTGAAAAATTTGAATATCTTGCAAAAGTTCATTTATTTCACTAATGTGACTTAAAAGGTGAAACTAATGTATGAGATAGACTCATTACATGCAAAGCAAGATAGTTCAAGCCGTGATTTGTCATCATTGTGATGATTATGGCTTACGCTCATGAAAACCCAAATTCACAATCTCAGAAAATTAGAATATTGTGAAAAGGAGAAATATTCTAGGCTCAAAGTGTCCCACTCTAATCAGCTAATTAAGCCATAACACCTGCAAAGGGTTCCTGAGCCTTTAAATGGTCTCTCAGTCTGGTTCAGTAGGAATCACAATCATGGGAAAGACTGCTGACCTGACAGTAGTGCAGAAAACCATCATTGGCACCCTCCATAAGGAGGGACAGCCTCAAAAGGTAATTGCAAAAGAAGTTGGATGTTCTCAAAGTGCTGTATCAAAGCACATAAATAGAAAGTTATGTGGAAGGGAAAAGTGTGGAGGAAAAAAGTGCACAAGCAGCAGGGATGACCGCAGCCTGGAGAGGATTGTCAGGAAAAGGACATTCAAAAGTGTTGGGGACTTTCACAAGGAGTGGACTGAGGCTGGAGTCAGTGCATCAAGAGCCACCACACACAGACGGATCCTGGACATGGGCTTCAAATGTCGTATTCCTCTTGTCAAGCCACTCCTGAACAACAAACAATGTCAGAAGCATCTTACCTGGGCTAAAGAAAAATAGACCTGGTCTGTTGCTCAGTGGTGCAATGTCGTCTTTTCTGATGAGAGCAAATTTTGCATCTCATTTGGAAACCAAGGACCCAGAGTATGGAGGAAGAATGGAGAGGCACACACTGCAAGATGCTTGAAGTCCAGTGTGAAGTTTCCACAGTCTGTGTTGATTTGGGGAGCCATGTCATCTGCTGGTGTTGATCCACTGTGCTTCATTAAGTCCAGGGTCAACGCAGCCGTCTACCAGGAGATTGTGGAGCACTTCATGCTTCCTTCCACAGGCGAGCTCTATGGGGATGCTGACTTCATTTTCCAGCAGGACTTGGCACCTGCCCACACTGCCAAAAGCACCAAAACCTGGTTCAATGACCATGGGATTACTGTGCTTGATTGGCCAGCAAACTCACCTGACCTGAAACATATAGAGAATCTATGGGGCATTGCCAAGAGAAAGATGAGAGACATGAGACCGAACAATGCAGAAGAGCTGAAGGCTGCTATTGAAGCATCCTGGTCTTCCATAAAACCTCAGCAGTGCCACAGGCTGATAGCTTCCATGCCATGCCGCATTGAGGCAGTAATTGCTGCAAAAGGGGCCCAAACCAAGTACTGAGTACATACAGTATGCATGCTTATACTTTTCAGAGGTCCGATATTGTTCTACAGGTATGTACAATCCTTGTTTTATTGATTGCATGTAATATTCTAATTTTCTGAGATTATGGATTTGGGGTTTTCATGAGCTGTAAGCCATAATCATCACAATTATGACAAACCACAGCTAGAACTATCTTGCTTTGCATGTAGTAAGTCTATCATATATTAGTTTCACCTTTTAAATTGCATTAGTGAAATAAATGAACTTTTGCAAGATATTAAATTTTTTTGAGTTTCACCTGTATACTGTGCATATATAAACATTTATTGTGTGTGCAGACCTTTTGTAATGTAGCACTTAATTACTGATATATACTGTGCATATATAGACATTTATTGTGTGTGCAGACCTTTTGTAATGCAGCACTTACTGATATATACTGTGCATATATAAATATTTATCTATACGCAGGTATTTTGCAATATGGGATGTAATTGCATATCTCCCAACATTTGTGGCTGAGTATGAGGGACACAGGGGAGAACTCAGAATCAGGCACTGTCCCTCTCAAATAGGGATAGTTGGGATGTTAAATTGTAGTGCTGTGCTTTCAATGGAAAGAACAAAACTCTAGTAGTTTGCTATTTTTTTGTGCGCATTATATGTGATCAGTTAAGTGCCGCACAGATCTTCTATCCAAAATACCATTTACACTTTTAATCTTTTTGGGATATAAATATTTTGTGCTAACTATTCCAATTTCTAATGCAGCTGAAAATGCTATAAAAAGTAGATACCTTTTTTATTTAGGGTTAATAAATGATGGAACCACAGGGGTGTTGAGGAAGGGGTATAGGGATAAGGTATATGACAAGTGGGGATAGAAAGGTAAGTGTATGTTAGTGTTTGTATTGAGTGAAGTGAACTCATTTGCATGCAAACCTATTGTATACTCTTGTGTTATATATCATTTTCACAAGTAAAATAATGTAAATGTGTAGCAAATAGGCCGCTACAGGTGGCAAATTAGAGCACTGAAACAGGTTTTCAGTATCTTTGCTATGTATACTAAATATACCTTGACCCTTTAATAGAGTGATATTAGCTTTCCATGGTGTTTGCTTTTTTGTGCTTAGCCCTTACGGAGTAGCAAGAACTATTGCAGCGCAGCTCTTACGTGCTGACAAATACTGTGCTAATACATTCTTCACTTCACAGCTATTTTAATATAAAGTATATCAGATCTCATCTGAACATTTTATCACAAATATTATATTTCTCTTTTATCTTGTTCCCTAAAGTAAAGGCAAATTCTATACCTGCTGGGAAAAAGCTGAATTTACCCACAAAGGAAGATTCTGTTATTCTCAGCTGGAATATAACCTCTTCTAACCAATAATCTGTAACATCTCTGCATACACAGATAGGCAGCAAATACCCAGCAGACTGTGAACCTTATAAAACGCATTAGCTAATGAATACAGGACTGACTCACAGCAAGCACATGGCCATTGGGAAGTAGCTTCTAGTCTTGGTCTCATACAAATGGTAGTGCACACTGAATACTCCTCCAATAATGATGTCTCCTCTCTGAGTGAATCTGTACTCAAATAAAGACTTTCTGGTGCAGAGTCTGCAAGCGGCATCTGATCTGGGAACACCAGCTTTGTATTGTGTCAACCACAGGACGCTCACACAGAAAAGCACTTTATACAGAAGAAATAAAGCTTTGTAAGGATTTATCCGAGCGTTGATCATTTTGATAAATTCACTAAACTGCAACAGAGTATCCTGTGGTACAATATAAAAAAGCTGGGAGCTGTGCACAGTTATATAGCTTATGATCCTTATTCACATCAACTGAGTAGTCCTGATCCCCTTGTGGGATTCAGAAATAAGAATCTAACTTTTTTTATGACCCAGTAGCTAAGTACAATAATTATTTGTGTTATACAAATAACTTTTTATTCTGTGTAGTTTAATCCTCTAGACATTTGACATATTAATAAAATGAGGATTTTTTTCATGCAGTTCAACTAAAAAGACACCTTTTAAACACGTTGGGCGCGATCCGATAAATGGCGTAGTTTGCGGCGCAAGCGAGGGAACCCGCGTCGCCCGCAGTTTCAGCTCGCAACTCGAGCTATCCCATATATACGGCGCCGTCAGATGCTAAAGTGCCGTAAGTCTGATAAACCAGCGATGTCCAGAAATCTGCGCAAGTACAAATTTCTGGTGTCACCAGTGACTTACGGCACGTTAGAAACTGCCGGCGCCTACAAAACCTGACTAAAGTCTAAATCACCCGCACTGTCTAACACGCCTCCCTAACATAGCCCGACACGTCTAACCCTCTATCCGCTATCCCCCTCACTATCCTAACCATAAAATATGTATTAACCCCTAAACCGCCGCCAGCTATATTAAATCTATAACCCCCTAAAGTGAGCCCCTAACACCGCCGCCATCTACCTTACCTACCCCCTAAAGTGAGCCCCTACCCCGCCGTTATCTATTTTAAAATTATTAACCCCTAATCTAATCCCCCTACCCCGCCGCCATCTATATTAAATTATTTAACCCCTAAAATACTAAACTATCCCTACCACTAAACCTAAGTCTAACCCTACAAATAGCCCTGAAAAGGGCTTTTTGTGTGGCATTGCACCAAAGTAACAGCTCTTTTGCCAGCCCTTAAAAAGGCTGTTTGCAGGGCATTCCCCAAAGAATTCAGCTCTTTTGCCAGCCCTTAAAAGGGCTTTTGGTGGGGCTTTGTCACAAAGTAAACTACTCTTTTGCCTACATCCCCCTACACCGCGGCCACCTATAATAAATGTATTAACCCCTAATCTAATCCCCCTACACCGCCGCCAGCTATATTAACTATATTAACCCTAATTATATTAGGGTTAATATAGTTAATATAGTTATTATATTATATATATTAACTATATTAACCCTAATTATATTAGGGTTAATATAGTTAATATCGTTATTATATTATATATATATAAAGTATAATAACCCTATCTAACTCTAACATCCCTAACTAAACTCTTATTAAAATAAATCTAATATTAATATTATTAATTAAAATATTCCTATTTAAATCTAAATACTTACCTATAAAATAAACCCTAAGATAGCTACAATATAATTAATAATTACATTGTAGCTATGTTAGGGTTTATATTTATTTTACAGGTAAATTGTTAATTATTTTAACTAGGTATAATAGCTATTAAATAGTTATGAACTATTTAATAGCTACCTAGTTAAAATAATTACCCAATTACCTGTAAAATAAATCCTAACCTAAGTTACAAATACACCTACAATATCAATAAATTAAATAAACTACAAATATCTATCTAAAAATACAATTAAATAAACTAAACTAAATTACAAAAAAAAACAAACACTAAATTACAAAAATTAAATAAAAGATTACAAGATGTTTAAGCTAATTACACCTATTCTAAGCCCCCTAATAAAATAATAAAGCCCCCCAAAATAAAAAAAATTCCCTACCCTATTCTAAATTAAAAAAAGTTCAAAGCTCTTTTACCTTACCAGCCCTTAAAAGGGCCTTTTGTGGGGGCATGCCCCAAAGAAAACTGCTCTTTTGCCTGAAAAAAAAACAAAACAATACCACCCCCCCAACATTACAACCCACCACCCACATACCCCTAATCTAACCCAAACCCCCCTTAAATAAACCTAACACTACCCCCCTGAAGATCTTCCTACCTTGTCTTCACCACCGGGCCGAACTCCTCATCCAATCCGGGCGATGTCTATCCAAGCGGTAAAGAAGAGGTCTTCATCCCAGCAATGTCTTTACCAAGCGGCAGAAAAGTCTTCTTCCATCGGGCAGAATCTTCCATCAAGCGGCATCTTGAATCTTCTCTCCACCGACGCGGAGCATCCATCCCGGCCGGCGACTGAACAACGAATGAGGTACCTTTAAATGACGTCATCAAAGATGGCGTCCGTCGAATTCCGATTGGCTGATAGGATTCTATCAGCCAATCGGAATTAAGGTAGAAAAATCTGATTGGCTGATTGAATCAGCCAATCAGATTCAAGTTCAATCCGATTGGCTGAACCAATCAGCCAATCGGATTGAGCTTGCATTCTATTGGCTGTTCCGAACAGCCAATAAAATGCGAGCTCAATCTGATTGGCTGATTGGTTCAGCCAATCGGATTGAACTTGAATCTGATTGGCTGATTCAATCAGCCAATCAGATTTTTCTACCTTAATTCCGATTGGCTGATAGAATCCTATCAGCCAATCGGAATTTGACGGACGCCATCTTGGATGACGTCATTTAAAGGTACCTCATTCGTCGTTCAGTCGTCGGCCGGGATGGATGCTCCGCGTTGGAGGAGTGAAGAACGAAGATTGAAGATGCCGCTTAATGGAAGATGCTGCCCGATGGAAGAAGACTCTGCTGCCGCTTGGAGAAAGACATCGCCGGATGAAGAATTCTTCTTTGCCGCTTGATTGGACATCGCCCGGATCGGATGAAGAGTTCTGCCCGGCGGGGTGAATACAAGGTAGGGAGATCTTCAGGGGGGTAGTGTTAGGTTTATTTAAGGAGGGTTTGGGTTAGATTAGGGTTATGTGGGTGGTGGGTTGTAATGTTGGGGGGTGGTATTGTGTTTTTTTTTCAGGCAAAAGAGCAGTTTTCTTTGGGGCATGCCCCCACAAAAGACCCTTTTAAGGGCTGGTAAGGTAAAAGAGCTTTGAACTTTTTTTAATTTAGAATAGGGTAGGGAATTTTTTTTATTTTGGGTGGCTTTATTATTTTATTAGGGGGCTTAGAATAGGTGTAATTAGCTTAAAAATCTTGTAATTTTTTTTATTTTTTGTAATTTAGTGTTTGGTTTTTTGGGTAATTTAGTTTAGTTTATTTAATTGTATTTTTAGATAGATATTTGTAGTTTATTTGATTTATTGATAGTGTAGGTGTATTTGTAACTTAGGTTAGGATTTATTTTACAGGTAATTTGGTAATTATTTTAACTAGGTAGCTATTAAATAGGTAATAACTATTTAATAGCTATTATACCTAGTTAAAATAATTAACAATTTACCTGTAAAATAAATATAAACCCTAACATAGCTACAATGTAATTATTAATTATATTGTAGCTATTTTAGGATTTATTTTATAGTTAAGTATTTAGATTTAAATAGGAATATTTTAGTTTATAATATAAATTAGATTTATTTAATAAGAATTTAGTTAGGGGTGTTAGGGTTAGATAGAGTTAATATAGCTAATATAAATACTATAGTAACTATATTAACCCTAATATAATTAGGGTTAATATAGTTAATATATATAATGTAATAACTATATTAACTATAATATACTTAGGGTTAATATAGATAATATAGCTGGCGGTGGGGTAGGTAGATTAAATTAGGGTCAGATTAGGGGATAGATAAGGTAGATGGCGGCGGTGTAAGGGGTTAACATTAGGGGATAGATCAGGTAGATGACGGCGGTTTTAGGGGCTCACATTAGGGGATAGATCAGTTAGATGGTGGCGGTTTTAGGGGCTCACAGTAGGGGATAGATCAGTTAGATGGTGGCGGTTTTAGGGCTCACAGTAGGGGGTTAGTTTATGTAGATGGCGGCGGTTTAGGGGTTAAATACTTTATTAGGGATTGAGGCGGGGGATTGCGGTTGACAGGTAGATAGACATTGCGCATGCGTTAGGTGTTAGGTTTATTTAGCAGCCAGTTTAGGGAGTTACGGGGCTCCAATACTCAGCGTAAGGCTTCTTACGGCTGCTTTTTGTGGCGAGGTGAAAATGGAGTAAGATTTCTCCATTTTCGCCACGTAAGTCCTTACGTTGTATATTGGATACCAAACTGCACGGGTTTGGTATACCTGCCTATGGCCCAAAAAAGTACGGGCGACAGCAGAAATATACGCGCGTAACTTCTAGGTTACGCCGTATATACGATACCAAACCCGCGCAAATATTGGCGTTGTCAGCTTTTGCGGGCGACGATTTTTATCGGATCGACCCCGTTATCTCTATGTGCACCGACTTAAAGGTTTATAAAACTCATTGGGCTAGATTAGAAGTAGTGCAAAAAAGTTACCTCAAATTGCAATAAGCAATATCGCAACTGCATTAATTTACGCACTTATTACAAGTTGAAAATAAATGGGGGTGCTCAAGCACAAACCAAATTTGTGCTCAACAAATTATCCAAGATTATGGCCCATAGGCAAAACATGTCAGCGCTCTGGGTATGAGATTACAGCTCATAGCCGAAACATGTCAGCACTCTGGGTCTGAGATTACAGCTCACAGCCGAAACATGTCAGCGCTCTGGGTCTGAGATTACAGCTCACAGCCAAAACATGTCAGCGCTCTTGGTCTAAGATTACAGCTCATAGCCGAAACATGTCAGCGCTCTGGGTCTGAGATTACAGCTCATAGCCGAAACATGTCAGCGCTCTGGGTCTGAGATTATGGCTCATAGCTAAAAGATGTCAGCGCTCTGGGTCTGAGATTAGAGCTCATAGCCGAAGCATGTCAGCACTCTGGGTCTGAGATTACAGCTCATAGCCGAAAAATGTCAGCGCTCTGGGTCTGAGATTACAGCTCATAGCTGAAACACGTTAGCGCTCTGGGTCTGAGATTACAGCTCATAGCCAAAACATGTCAGCGCTCTGGGTCTGAGATTAAGGCTCATAGCCGAAACATGTCAGCGCTCTGGGTCTAAGATTACAGCTCATAGCCGAAACATGTCAGCGCTCTGGGTCTGAGATTACAGCTCATATCTGAAACATGTCAGCGCTCTGGGTCTGAGATTACAGCTCATATCTGAAACATGTCAGCGCTCTGGGTCTGAGATTACAGCTCATAGCCGAAACATGTCAGCGCTCTTGTTCTGAGATTACAGCTCATATCTGAAACATGTCAGCGCTCTGGGTCAGAGATTACAGCTCATGTTAGCGCTCTGGGTCAGAGATTATGGCTCATAGCTAAAAGATGTCAGCGCTCTGGGTCTGAGATTACAGCTCATAGCCAAAACATGTCAGCACTCTGGGTCTGAGATTACAGCTCATAGCCTAAACATGTCAGCGCTCTGGGTCTGAGATTACAGCTCACATCTTAAGCATGTCAGCGCTCTGGGTCTGAGATTACAGCTCATAGCCGAAACACGTTAGCGCTCTGGGTCTGAGATTACAGCTCATATCCAAAACATGTCAGCGCTCTCGGTCTGAGATTACAGCTCATATCCAAAACATGTCAGCGCTCTCTGTCTGAGATTACAGCTCATAACCGAAACATGTCAGCGCTCTGGGTCTGAGATTACAGCTCACAGTTTAAACATGTCAGCGCTCTGGGTCTAAGATTACGGCTCACAGTTTAAACATGTCAGCGCTCTGGGTCTGAGATTACAGCTCATAGCCAAAACATGTCAGCGCTCTTGGTCTGAGATTACGGCTCATAGCCAAAACATGTCAGCGCTCTCGGTCTGAGATTACGGCTCATAGCTAAAAGATATCAGCGCTCTGGATCTGAGTTTACAGCTCACAGCTTAAACATGTCAGCGCTCTGGGTCTGAGATTACAGCTCACAGTTTAAACATGTCAGCGCTCTGGGTCTAAGATTACGGCTCACAGTTTAAACATGTCAGCGCTCTGGGTCTGAGATTACAGCTCATAGCTAAAAGATATCAGCGCTCTGGATCTGAGTTTACAGCTCCAAGCTAAAAGATGTCAGCGCTCTGGGACTGAGATTACAGCTCATAGCCGAAACATGTCAGCGCTCTGGGTCTAAGATTACAGCTCATAGCTAAAAGATGTCAGAGCTCTGGGTCTGAGATTACAGCTCATAGCTAAAAGATGTCAGCGCTCTGGGTCTGAGATTACAGCTCATAGCCAAAACATGTCAGCGCTCTGGGTCTGAGATTACAGCTCACATTTTAAACATGTCAGCCTTTCTGGGTCTGAGATTACAGCTCACATTTTAAACATGTCAGCGCTCTGGGTCTAAGATTACAGCTCACAGCTTAAACATGTCAGCGCTCTGGGTCTAATATTACAGCTCACAGCATAAACATGTCAGCGCTCTGGGTCTGAGATTACAGCTCACATCTTAAACATGTCAGCGCTCTGGGTCTAAGATTACAGCTCACAGCTTAAACATGTCAGCGCTCTGGGTCTAAGATTACAGCTCACAGTTTAAACATGTCAGCGCTCTGGGTCTAAGATTACAGCTCACAGTTTAAACATGTCAGCGCTCTGGGTCTAAGATTACAGCTCACAGCATAAACATGTCAGCACTCTGGGTCTGAGATTACAGCTCATATCTGAAACATGTCAGCACTCTGGATCTGAGATTACAGCTCACAGTTTAAACATGTCAGCGCTCTGGGTCTGAGATTACAGCTCATAGCCGAAACATGTCAGCACTCTGGGTCTGAGATTACAGCTCACAGTTTAAACATGTCAGCGCTCTGGGTCTGAGATTACAGCTCATAGCCGAAACATGTCAGCGCTCTGGGTCTGAGATTACAGCTCATATCTGAAACATGTCAGTGCTCTGGGTCTGAGATTACAGCTCATAGCCGAAACATGTCAGTGCTCTGGGTCTGAGATTACAGATTACGGCTCATAGCTAAAAGATATCAGCGCTCTGGGTCTAAGATTACAGCTCACATCTTAAACATGTCAGCGCTCTGGGTCTAAGATTACAGCTCACAGCTTAAACATGTCAGCGCTCTGGGTCTAAGATTACAGCTCACAGCTTAAACATGTCAGCGCTCTGGGTCTGAGATTACAGCTCATATCTGAAACATGTCAGCACTCTGGGTCTGAGATTACAGCTCACAGTTTAAATATGTCAGCGCTCTGGGTCTAAGATTACGGCTCATAGCTGAAACATGTCAGCGCTCTGGGTCTAAGATTACAGCTCATAGCCAAAACATGTCAGAGCTCTCGGTCTGAGATTACAGCTCATAGGTGATACATGTCAGCACTCTTTGTCTAAGATTACAGCTCATAGCCAAAACATGTCAGCGCTCTCGGTCTGAGATTACAGCTCATAGCCGAAACATGTCAGCGCTCTCGGTCTGAGATTACAGCTCATAGCCGAAACATGTCAGCGCTCTCGGTCTGAGATTACAGCTCATAGCCGAAACATGTCAGCGCTCTCGGTCTGAGATTACGGCTCATAGCCAAAACATGTCAGCGCTCTTGGTCTGAGATTACGGCTCATAGCCAAAACATGTCAGCGCTCTCGGTCTGAGATTACGGCTCATAGCTAAAAGATATCAGCGCTCTGGATCTGAGTTTACAGCTCACAGCTTAAACATGTCAGCGCTCTGGGTCTAAGATTACAGCTCACAGCATAAACATGTCAGCGTTCTTGGTCTAAGATTACAGCTCACATCTTAAACATGTCAGGGCTCTGGGTCTAAGATTACAGCTCATAGCTTAAACATGTCAGCATTCTTGGTCTAAGATTACAGCTCACATCTTAAACATGTCAGGGCTCTGGGTCTAAGATTACAGCTCACATCTTAAACATGTCAGCGCTCTGGGTCTAAGATTACAGCTCACAGTTTAAACATGTCAGCACTCTGGGTCTGAGATTACAGCTCATATCTGAAACATGTCAGCACTCTGGGTCTGAGATTACAGCTCACAGTTTAAACATGTCAGCACTCTGGGTCTGAGATTATAGCTCATAGCCGAAATATGTCAGCGCTCTGGGTCTGAGATTACAGCTCATGTCAGCGGTCTGTGTCTGAGATTACAGCTCACAGTTTAAACATGTCAGCGCTTTGGATCTAAGATTACAGCTCATAGCCAAAACATGTAAGCGCTCTCGGTCTGAGATTACAGATTATGGCTCATAGCTAAAAGATATCAGCGCTCTGGATCTGAGTTTACAGCTCCTAGCTAAAAGATATCAGCGTTTTGGGTCAAAGATTACAGCTCACAGCTTAAACATGTCAGTGCTCTGGGTCTGAGATTACAGCTAATAGATAAAACATGTCAGCGCTCTGGGTCTGATATTACAGCTCATAGATAAAACATGTCAGCACTCTGGGTCTAAGATTACAGCTCACAGTTTAAACATGTCAGCGCTCTGGGTCTAAGATTACAGCTCACATCTTAAACATGTCAGCACTCTGGGTCTAAGATTACAGCTCACATCTTAAACATGTCAGCGCTCTGGGTCTAAGACTACAGCTCACATCTTAAATATGTCAGCGCTCTGGGTCTAAGATTACAGCTCATAGCCAAAACATGTCAGCGCTCTGGGTCTAAGATTACAGCTCACAGTTGAAACATGTTAGCGATCTGGGTCTGAGATTATAGCTCACATCTTAAACATGTCAGCGCTCTGGGTCTAAGATTACAGCTGACAGCTTAAACATGTCAGCGCTCTGGGTCTAAGATTACAGCTCACATCTTAAACATGTCAGCGCTCTGGGTCTGAGATTACAGCTCACATCTTAAACATGTCAGCGCTCTGGGTCTAAGAATACAGCTCACAGCTTAAACATGTCAGCACTCTGGGTCTAAGATTACATCTCACAGCTTAAACATGTCAGCGATCTGGGTCTGAGATTATAGCTCACATCTTAAACATGTCAGCGCTCTGGGTCTGAGATTACAGCTCACATCTTAAACATGTCAGCGCTCTGGGTCTAAGATTACAGCTCACAGCTTAAACATGTCAGCGCTCTGGGTCTGAGATTATAGATCACAGCTTAAACATGTCAGCGCTCTGGGTCTAAGATTACAGCTCACATCTTAAACATGTCAGCGCTCTGGGTCTAAGATTACAGCTCATAGCCGAAATATGTCAGCGCTCTGGGTCTGAGATTAAAGCTCACATCTTAAACATGTCAACGTTCTGGGTCTGAGATTACAGCTCATAAACTAAACATGTCAGCACTCTGGGTCTGAGATTACAGCTCATAAACGAAACATGTCAGCGCTCTGGGTCTAAGATTACAGCTCATAAACGAAACATGTCAGCGCTCTCGGTCTGAGATTACGGCTCATAGCTAAAAGATATCAGCACTCTGGATCTGAGTTTACAGCTCACATCTTAAACATGTCAGCGCTCTGGCTCTAAGATTACAGCTCACATCTTAAACATGTCATCGCTCTGGGTCTAAGATTACAGCTCACATCTTAAACATGTCAGCGCTCTGGGTCTGAGATTACAACTACCTGCCTGATTACACGTTGCTGGACATTGCTTGCCTGATTATTCTATTGGTTAACCCCTATCTGCCTGATTACACGTTGCTGGACATTGCTTGCTTGATTACTCTACTGGTTCAATCAGCCAATCAGATTGAAGTTCAATCCGATTGGCTGATCCAATCAGCCAATTAGATTGACCTCGCATTCTATTGGCTGTTGCGATCAGCTAATAGAATGTGAGGTCAATCCGATAGGTTGATTGGATCAGCCAATCGGATTGAACTTCAATCTGATTGGCTGATTGAATCAGCCAATCAGATTTTTCCTACCTTAATTCCAATTGGCTAATAGAATCCTATCAGCCAATCGGAATTCGAGGGATGCCATCTTGGATGAAGTCCCTTAAAGGAACCGTCATTCGTCGTTAGTCCGTTGGTTGAAGAGGATGGCTCCGCATCGGCTGGATGGAAGATGGCTCTGCTCTGCTCCGGATGGATGAAGATAGAAGACGCCGCTTGGATGAATACTTCTACCAGATGGAGGACCTCTTCATGCCTCGCTTGGATGAAGATTTCTACCGGATGGAGGACCTCTTCTTGCTCCGCTTGGATGAAGAATTTGGCTCGGCTGGGTGAAGACAACTCAAGGTAGGGAGATCTTCAGGGGGTTAGTGTTAGGTTTATTTAAGGGGGGTTTGGGTGGGTTAGAGTAGGGGGGGTGTGTGGGTGGTGGGTTTTAATGTTGGGGGGGTATATTTTTTTACAGATTAAAGAGCTGATTACTTTGGGGGCTGGTAAAAGAGCTGATTACTTTGTAATTTAGAATAGGGTAGGGCATTTTATTATTTTGGGGGGCTTTTTTATTAGGGGGCTTAGATTAGGTGTAATTAGTTTAAACTTCTTGTAATTTTTTTATTTTCTGTAATTTAGTGTTTGTTTTTTTGTATTATAGTTTAGTTTATTGAATTGTATTTTAGTTTAGCTAATTGTAGGTAATTTATTTAATTAATTTATTGATAGTGTAGTGTTAGGTGTATTTGTAACTTAGGTTAGGATTTATTTTACAGGTAATTTTGTAATTATTTTAACTAGATAGCTATTAAAAAGTTTTAACTATTTAATAGCTATTGTACCTAGTTAAAATAAATACAAAGTTGCCTGTAAAATAAATATAAATCCTAAAATAGCTACAATGTAACTATTAGTTATAGTGTAGCTATATTTGGGTTTATTTTATAGCTAATACTTAGTTTTAAATAGGATTAATTTATTTAATTATAGTAAAATTATTTCTTTAAATTTAATTGATATTTTAGTTAGAGGGGTGTTAGGGTTAGGGTTAGACTTAGGTTTGGGGTTAATAACTTTATTATAGTTGCGGCGACGGTGGTGGCGTGAGATTAGGGGTTAATATTTGTATTTTAGTGGCGGCGATGTCCAGTCGGCAGATTAGGGGTTAATAATTGTAGGTAGGTGGCAGCGACATTGGGGGGGGGCAGATTAGGGGTTAATAAATATAATATAGGTGTCGGCGATGTTAGGGGCAGCAGATTAGGGGTTCATAGGTATAATGTATTTGGTGGCGGTGGCAGATTAGGGGTTAAAAAAATTATTATAGGGTTTGCGATGTGGGGGGGCCTCGGTTTAGGGGTTCATAGGTAGTTTATGGGTGTTAGTGTACTTTATAGCACAGTAGTTAAGAGCTTTATGTTCCCGGGTTAGCCCATAAAGCTCTTAACTACTGACTTTTTTTGACGGTAGGAGTCTTGTCGGTAGAAGCTCTACCACTCAATTCTTCCAAGACTCGTACTATCAGTGTTAGGAAAATCCCATTGAAAAGATATGATACGCAATTGATGTAAGGGGATCTGTGGTAGCCTCGAGTCGCGGAAAGAAAGTGAGCGGTAGATCCTTTCCTGCCTGACTCTAAATACCAGCGGGCATTAAAAAGCAGCGTTAGGACCCCTTAATGCTGCTTTTGACAGCTAACACCAAACTCTAAATCTAGGCTTAAGTTTAAACTATATATTAAACTAACATTACTATTATACTAAAATTAAAATAACTACAAATTAAATAAACTAAATTACACATTAAAAAAAACTAACTACTAAAAAAAAAAAATCTACAGTTACAAAAATAAAAAATACTAAATTACAAAAAATAAAAACACTAAATTACAATAAATAACAAACACTAAATTACGAAAAATAACAAATGAAACTATCCAACATAAACACGATTACACCTAATCTAATAGCCCTATAAAAATAAAATGGCTTCCCAAAATAAAAAAAACCCTAGCCTACAATAATCTACCAATAGCCTTAGGGCCTTTTGTATGCATTGCCCTAAATAAATCAGCTCTTTTCCCTTAAAAAAATACAAAGACCCCCCCAAGAGTAAAACCTACCACCCAACCAACCACTCAAAATAAAAAACCTAACTCTAACAAAAACCTAAGATACTCATTGCCCTGAAAAGGGCATTTGTATGGGCATTGCTCTTAAAAGGGCATTCAGCTCTTTTTCATTGCCCTGAAAAGGGCATTTAGCTCTTTTAAGAACGACCAAACCCTAATCTAAAAAAAAACACACAAAAAAAGTTTAAAAAAACTAACACTAACCCCCAACGATCTACTTACAGTTTCTGAAGTCCAGACATTGAGGCAGCAAAGTCTTCATCTAGGTGGCGAGGATTTCATCCATCCAGGTGGCGTTTTCTATCTTCATCCAGGCGGCATCTTCTATCTTTATCCCGGCGGCGCGGAGTGGGTCCATCCTTTAAGACATCTGGCTCGGAGCATCCGCTTCAAACGGTCGCCCCCGTATACTGAATCTTCAATGCAAGGGAGCCTTTTCAAAATGGCATCCCTTGCATTCTTATTGGCTGATTTTGAAATTCAAATCAGCCAATAGGATGAGAGCTACTGAAATCCTATTGGCTGTTCAAATCAGCGAGTAGCATGAAAGCTACTGAAATTCTATTGGCTATTCAAATCAGCCAATAGAATTTCAGTAGCTCTCATAATGTTTTTTGTGTGCGGGAATGACGTTGCGTTACAGGCTAAAATGCTTGCGGTACAGCTATACCGACAAGACTCGTAATGGCTGCATTCCATATTTTATGCTGAAATGGTCATTTTTTCGGCGTTAAAACCGGAACGCAAAACTTGTAATCTAGGTGTATGTGAAGAACATAGGAATGTAAAAATATGCATTTCATACATCGTGTATCTCAATTTAGATTTTAACGCGTTCGGGTTAGCACATGTGAAAAGAGACATTAAACCCAATTTTTTCTTTTCATGATTCAGATAGAGAATAAAGTTTGAAAGAACATTCCAATTTACTTCTATTATCTAATTTTCTTCATTCTTTAGATATCCTGTGATGAAGAAATAGCAATGCACATGGGTGAGCCAATCACATGAGGTATCTATGTGCAGCCACCAATCAGCGGCTAATGAGTCTATCGAGACATGCTTTTCAGAAAAGGATATAAAGAGAATGAAGCACATTAGATAATAGAAGCAAATTAGTAAGTTGTTTAAAATTGCTGCTCTAAATCATGAATTAAAAAAATTGGGTTTTATTTCCCTTTAATATAAATTATTCAAAATTAATTCACACTTTAAATATTTTAAATAATCCATAGAATCTATCTATATATTGTATAGTATGTTTGGTCATTTTAAATAATTTATATTCATTTTTATTAACAATTTATATGTAATATTTCAATAATGTACCTTCAGAATCCTAAGTTCTCATGTGAGCTAACACAACCTGATCTAAATTGAGAAACGTGACGCGTAAAACACATATTTTACATTACTATGCTCTTCACATAGAATATAATGTACTTTTCATTATATTTTTTTTTATATATATATCTGATACATAAATACATATGTGCACTCATCTATACATACATATATAGATAGATGGATAGATAGATAGATAGATAGATAGATAGATACTGTATATATATATATATATATATACACACACACATACATATAAATACATACATATATAGATAGATGGGTAGCTAGATACTGTATATATATATATATATATATATATATATATATACACACACATACATATAAATACATACATATATAGATAGATGGATAGCTAGATAGATACTGTATATATATATATATATATATATATATATATATATATACACACACACATATAAATACATACATATATAGATAGATGGATAGCTAGATAGATACTGTATATATATATATATATATATATATATACACACACACATACATATAAATACATACATATATAGATAGATGGATAGATAGATACTGTATATATATATATATATATATATATATATATATCTGATACATAAATACATATGTGCACTCATCTATACATACATATATAGATAGATGGATAGATAGATACTGTATATATATATATATATATATATATATATATATATATATGATACAAAGGATAGGGTGCACACAGATAGAATTAGAGGGTAAAGCGTGTTGTGCTGGCAATCCTAAATGAATATAAACAAATTAATTAGAAAAGAGCTCTAATATGTCAAAAGAGCTAAAGCGGATACCTGGCCGCACCAACACACCCCTACAGTATACTAAGGAATGACATCCTAAACAGGTCTGCTGAACATATGCTTTTAATAAAAACAAAGCCAAAAAAGATACATGCTGAGAATAATGGCAACAACAAGATTACAGCACACAAACATATACCAAGCGTAGTGCACTACTGTCAACTGTGAGCTAGCATTTGCAAAGTAATTGATAACTCATGAGAAAGTCCGTCCTTGATGCCGGGCACTTAAGTGTTAAAAACACGCTCCGGTTTAAAGATTTAGACAAGTTACCGTCCTTGATATCTCATTATGTGTATACGTTCCGGTACCGGATTAAAGATGTAATGTGAGAGTCCAAAGGATGGTACTAGTACTATTGCAAACTTGATCCCATGTGCTAATGACAACTCTAACTTTAAACTTTCAGTGTGCAAGACTTATTACTGCATGGCTTACCTCCGCTATCTTCACACACTCTACGGTATTACCTGACAGGATCTCATCCGTGGTGTGGCTTACAGCGATGTATTCCGCCTATGCAGCTCTTCACTTGCTTGGTTGTGTTCACTTGATATCGTCAGATTCACAGCATATCCACCATGCTGGCGTCCTCCACACTGTGTCTTGTTCTACACATTACGCGTTTCGCCCCTCCCCCTTTCCGGGCTGAACTCAGGGCTTCATCAGATGTGTCTAATTAGACACCACAGCAGACTTTATAACACTTGTGCAGAAACAAAGTTACACCTCCTTCATATATGTTAAAGGGAAGTGTATAGTGCATGTACATTTCAATGGCTACAATTAGATTACACTACACATTTAATATACAACTAATCTATACAAATATGGCATATTGCAATTCACATATTTTTTGAAAACTGCTTATTATATACTGATAAAATACAGCATTAGATTTAAATATACACTGAGAACCACTTATATGAACATGTTTCCATACTCATTACTAAGCAACCGTGTATTATTTCATACACATTTTCTAACAGTGTTAATAAATAAGGAATATTTATAGAAAACAGGAAAATTCGATTTTTTCATTCAAACCAAAGGGAGAGAGGGTGTTGAGTCTGTACATCCAGCGTGACTCATGCTGGAGCAATAATTGGTCAATATTACCTCCTCTCCTCCTTGGTTTGATGTGTTCAATACCCAATACTCTTAGGAGAGAGAAATCAGAGTCATGCATTTTTTGGAAGTGTCTGGCTACTGGACTGTCTGAGTCCTTATCCTTAATGCTATCTCTGTGTTCCCTCACCCTTTCTTTTAATTCACGTGTCGTTTTCCCAATGTAAAATTTGGGACACGAACAGTGTAACATATAAATGACATTAGAGGTATTACAGACTATTCTTTCATTAATGTGGTAAGACCTATCTGAATATTCAGTGCAAAAATTTGAGGCTTTAACGATGTACTTGCAGTACACACATCTGCCACAAGGTTCGCAACCTTTCCTAGTTTGTGCTTGTGTTAGCCAATTTTTTGGGGTATCTCTTTGGAACTCACTACGAACCAATTTATCCTTAATACTGGGAGCTCTTTTGGCTGTAAGCAATGGGTACTCAGAAATATATTTAGCAACTGAACTATCATTTAACAAAATGTGCCAGTGTTTATTAAGGATATTCCGCAATTTGTTCCAATGGGAATTATATTTTGTTATTAAACGAATACTATTCTCTTCCTTAGGCTTTTCAGTTGTTCTATATAGTAATTCATTCCTGGGTTTCTGCCTGGCTCTAAGCCATCCTTTTTTAACTTGATTCTTAGAGTAACCTCTCTGAAGGAACCTCTGAACCATCTCTCCGGCCTGCCTTTCAAAATCTTGTTCAGTGGAACAGCACCTCTTGAGCCTCAAGAACTGTCCCACTGGAATACCATTTTTTAAGGCCTCCGGGTGGTGGCTGGAACCATATAACAGATTATTAGTTGCTGTTTCTTTTTTGAAACACTTTGCTTTTTAATAATCCATCTTCAATGGTGAGTTTGAGATCCAAAAAAGTAGTTTCCTTATTGCTAATCTGGTGAGTTAAGAACAAATTTCTGTTGTTGTTGTTCAGAATCTCAACAAATTTATTGGCTGAAGTTTCATCCCCTTTCCACAAAACTAGGATGTCATCCACATAGCGCAGCCATAGGACGACGTGAGCCTCCACCCATATATCTAATTCCTGGAAGACATCAACTGCCTCCCAGACACCTAGATGGAGACAGGCATAGGTGGGGGCGCACGTACATCGTTAAAGCCTCAAATTTTTGCACTGAATATTCAGATAGGTCTTACCACATTAATGAAAGAATAGTCTGTAATACCTCTAATGTCATTTATATGTTACACTGTTCGTGTCCCAAATTTTACATTGGGAAAACGACACGTGAATTAAAAGAAAGGGTGAGGGAACACAGAGATAGCATTAAGGATAAGGACTCAGACAGTCCAGTAGCCAGACACTTCCAAAAAATGCATGACTCTGATTTCTCTCTCCTAAGAGTATTGGGTATTGAACACATCAAACCAAGGAGGAGAGGAGGTAATATTGACCAATTATTGCTCCAGCATGAGTCACGCTGGATGTACAGACTCAACACCCTCTCTCCCTTTGGTTTGAATGAAAAAATCGAATTTTCCTGTTTTCTATAAATATTCCTTATTTATTAACACTGTTAGAAAATGTGTATGAAATAATACACGGTTGCTTAGTAATGAGTATGGAAACATGTTCATATAAGTGGTTCTCAGTGTATATTTAAATCTAATGCTGTATTTTATCAGTATATAATAAGCAGTTTTCAAAAAATATGTGAATTGCAATATGCCATATTTGTATAGATTAGTTGTATATTAAATGTGTAGTGTAATCTAATTGTAGCCATTGAAATGTACATGCACTATACACTTCCCTTTAACATATATGAAGGAGGTGTAACTTTGTTTCTGCACAAGTGTTATAAAGTCTGCTGTGGTGTCTAATTAGACACATCTGATGAAGCCCTGAGTTCAGCCCGGAAAGGGGGAGGGGCGAAACGCGTAATGTGTAGAACAAGACACAGTGTGGAGGACGCCAGCATGGTGGATATGCTGTGAATCTGACGATATCAAGTGAACACAACCAAGCAAGTGAAGAGCTGCATAGGCGGAATACATCGCTGTAAGCCACACCACGGATGAGATCCTGTCAGGTAATACCGTAGAGTGTGTGAAGATAGCGGAGGTAAGCCATGCAGTAATAAGTCTTGCACACTGAAAGTTTAAAGTTGGAGTTGTCATTAGCACATGGGATCAAGTTTGCAATAGTACTAGTACCATCCTTTGGACTCTCACATTACATCTTTAATCCGGTACCGGAACGTATACACATAATGAGATATCAAGGACGGTAACTTGTCTAAATCTTTAAACCGGAGCGTGTTTTTAACACTTAAGTGCCCGGCATCAAGGACGGACTTTCTCATGAGTTAACATTTACTTTGCAAATGCTAGCTCACAGTTGACAGTAGTGCACTACGCTTGGTATATGTTTGTGTGCTGTAATCTTGTTGTTGCCATTATTCTCAGCATGTATCTTTTTTGGCTTTGTTTTTATTAAAAGCATATGTTCAGCAGACCTGTTTAGGATGTCATTCCTTAGTATACTGTAGGGGTGTGTTGGTGCGGCCAGGTATCCGCTTTAGCTCTTTTGACATATTAGAGCTCTTTTCTAATTAATTTGTTTATATATATATATATATATATATATATATAGAAATGCAAAAAGAAGCACTCACTGAATCTTCATCAACAAGTGACAAAAAACTTTAATGCAGTTTGTGACGTTTCGGGACAGCAACAGTCCCTTCCTCTGACAAGTTAACACTGAACAAAAACAGCCTTTAAATAGGCTCCCAAACACACTCCCCACAAGATCAGCCAATCCAGGCTGAATAATTGAACACACCCATAAAGTGACCAATAAAATTGAGTGATACATATTGTGCATTGTGAGTATTAAAAAATAAACGAACAAAACAATGTTTAAAAACAACCCTCATTAGACCCTATTGCTGGTAGTCATGCCCCCTAAATGAAATAAACAACCTATGCAAATCTCGATCAGCTAATTTAATGATATAACTCATAAAATTGTCAAACATATACAACCAATCAAACATTGAATTGCAATGGGCTCCAATACGTCATTCCCTCTGTGTCTGATCTGCCCTTTGTTACTAAGGACGCGATCAGCTGCGCAAGGTCTCAACAAACACCAGGGAACCAAAGACAAACATCAATAATCAATCCCGAGACAAGCGCATAGCTCACTACGTGCAGCAAACACTTAAACTCCAGATCGCATCACTAAAAAACATCGCGTATGCTTAGGGGCATGTGAGCCGCGGCTCAGCTCAGCATGATGTGATTGCTTAAGTATGTGTATTCCTAAACACTAAGTGACCAAACAATCTACAATCATCACACCATTGTGTGAACACTTATAACATATGTGTTCCTGATCGCCATATAGAGAGACAGAACTATCCAATAATAAAGTGCCATATCTAAATGGGCGTGTGTATAGGAGTGTATACATCACGGCTTATCTCTACTTTGTGTGCTAGTATAGTAGTCTTCACTGCCAAAGCCTAAATGATCGTGTATATAATACTCTTACTGAAATAAACTAACCTTTTTCTCAAAAATCCTCATATATATCTTCATTTGGATTGTATATGTTATGGAATCACCGCATAAAGATAAGTTACATGAATGTAAATACCGAAAAACTGCATTAGCCAATAGCGAAGTGCCATGTCAAAGTGGGCGTGTAAATAGAAACGTGAATTTACCACAATATATCTCTGCCTTGAACCCAGGTATAATAATGTTCACTGCCCGAGCCAGAACAAACCCTATTTTCAAAACATCATATATACAATGTGCATAGTGAGTGGTCACCTATAAAAATAAAATAAAAATAAAAATAAAAAGGAAAGTCACCTATATCTTATACAGAGGAGAATGATAATCATTTTGGAGTGAAAGCGATCAATATGATCCCACCTCCAAATATATCAGATGTTGGAACTCTTGTCTATAGTTAGTATACACGACCTACCCTATACCTGTTAAAGAAAAAATAATAAAGAAAATCTATGTGATATGTTCACCAAAATCCCAAAGTATTTAAATCAATATTAGAACTTACAGCCTAATTACTCAACAAAATAGTAACCATATCGTGCAGGACATGACTAAACAGCAGAAGGATCCAACAGGGATTATGTGAGCACTCCTAAGAATGATGCACTACCAAAACAAATTTAGTTAAAATCAAATATTGGCACATGGAGAGCTGACAGAGAACAAATGCACCATATTAAAAAAAATGGTATCCAAGGAAATCTTATCCCAGGAAATATTTAAAGAGATATTTGGACAAGATAATCATATGTTAAACATTTCATAACCCCAGAAATGCACTGATCTAATGTACAAATACATGTATAATATCAAACTATTTACTTCTGAATAGATTTACTCCAAATAATGAAAAAAGCTCAAAAATAATAATAAAAGTAAAAATTCAAAAAATTCAAAAAAATTCCAAAAAAATAAATAAAGGTAAAAATAAAAATAAATATAAATAAATATAAATAAATATAAATAAAAAAATATAAATAAAAAAGTATATGACCAAAGCATGGTCAAAAAATTGATCATAAGAATTGATCAAAAAAATGATCAAAAAAGGTAATCCAAAAGAAGGGGGGGAAAGGTAAAGGCCTAGACCTCCATGTAATGGGCTCATGGACTCTCATATAGATTTATTTTATAAACATGGATTATCATGGACTCTCACAAAAAACATAAATTCTCATAGAAAACATGAAAAATCAAAAAATCAAAAAAAGTCACAAAAAACATTGCCATCCAGTGTGAGTATTGAGGCCTCTGGGATGTACAGTCCCCAATTCATAAATCCATCTTGATTCCTTGCGTAGTAGGATATTGCCTCTGTCTCCTCCTCTTCTGGGAACTGGCACGTGGTCAATAAGTCTGAATCTCAGATCACCGACTGAGTGTCCCGCCTCTAAAAAATGCCTCGCCACCGGTTGGTCCGCCTTTCCATTTCGTATTGCCAGTCTGATGCTGGATCTATGATTGGCCATCCTGGTTTTAGCATCATCCGTCGTCTTACCAACATAGAATTTGCCACACGGGCAATTCAATAAGTACACAACAAATTTAGTAGTGCAAGTTAGGAAATATCTGATGTCATAGATTTTATTGCTTTCTGGATGATGAAAGTGGGGGCCCGTGAGCATCCCACTGCAGGTCACACAACTGATGCATCGATAACATCCCTTTTTCTTTGTTTTTAACCATGTTTGTGAACCACCGTCAGGGTTGATATCAGCTTTCACCAAGAAATCTCTAAGGTTTTTACCCCGTCTAAAACCTATTCTTGGTGGTTTCCAATCCTTAAATGGTAAAGTGTGGTCAGCTTCTATTAATTTCCATTCTTCTTTAACCATCTTGGTTAGTGGTACTGCTTCGGGGGAATATGTGGTCACAAAAGTAAGTTGGTTAGTGTTATCCAGTGGAGTAGTAGTTGTTGTTTCTTCAATTTGTAGTGCTTGAGTTTTCATATCTAGTAACTCTCTTGGTTTGTATCCCCTTTGGACAAAACGTTGTGTCATCTCCTGCAACTGTTCTTCACATGCTGTTTCATCTGTATTATTTCTAATTACACGTTGGTATTGGGCCTTAGGGATGTTACGGATAAGGCTTGGTTGATGGCAACTTTTTGCATGCAATAATGAATTGCGATCAGTATCTTTACGAAATAGTGTTGTTCCCAGTCTGTCTTTTATTTTAAACACTCTGACGTCTAAATAATCCACACAGTTGTTACTGGCTGTATGTGTGAATTTAATTGGGCTTGTCAGTGAATTGAGGTAGTTGATCCATTCCAATAAGCAATTCTCGCCCTCACTCCATATTAGGAACAGATCGTCGATGTAACGACAGTAATACCTGATGCGATGGTCTTCAAAAACCTTCATCAAAACTGACTCATGTTGTGCCATGAATAGATTGGCGAGAGATGGGGCCACATTTGACCCCATCGCTGTCCCGGAAATTTGTTTGTAGAATGTGGTATCAAACAAAAAATAATTCTCAGTTAGACACAGAGTGAGCAGACCAATAAGTACTTCTTCGGAGGGGCCAATATAGACTGCTTTTCTTAGAGTCTGAGTAACTGCCATGATGCCTTCATGATGGGGGATTACGGTGTATAGGCTTGACACGTCTAAGGTGACCAATAGATCAAGGTCCGTGATGTTCTTCAGATTGGTGATCTTAGTGATAAAATCATGAGAGTCCCGTATATAGGATGGCATTGATTTAACCAGTGGTTGCAAATAAAAGTCCACAAACTGGGCTAACGGCTGAAGTAGAGACCCTCTAGCCGAGACAATAGGTCTCCCCGGTGGTTGTGTTGCGTTTTTGTGAACCTTGGGTAAGGTATAGAGTAAAGGAATCAACGGATGATCCCGACGTAGAAAGTTATAATCCTGTTGTCTCGGCTAGAGGGTCTCTACTTCAGCCGTTAGCCCAGTTTGTGGACTTTTATTTGCAACCACTGGTTAAATCAATGCCATCCTATATACGGGACTCTCATGATTTTATCACTAAGATCACCAATCTGAAGAACATCACGGACCTTGATCTATTGGTCACCTTAGACGTGTCAAGCCTATACACCGTAATCCCCCATCATGAAGGCATCATGGCAGTTACTCAGACTCTAAGAAAAGCAGTCTATATTGGCCCCTCCGAAGAAGTACTTATTGGTCTGCTCACTCTGTGTCTAACTGAGAATTATTTTTTGTTTGATACCACATTCTACAAACAAATTTCCGGGACAGCGATGGGGTCAAATGTGGCCCCATCTCTCGCCAATCTATTCATGGCACAACATGAGTCAGTTTTGATGAAGGTTTTTGAAGACCATCGCATCAGGTATTACTGTCGTTACATCGACGATCTGTTCCTAATATGGAGTGAGGGCGAGAATTGCTTATTGGAATGGATCAACTACCTCAATTCACTGACAAGCCCAATTAAATTCACACATACAGCCAGTAACAACTGTGTGGATTATTTAGACGTCAGAGTGTTTAAAATAAAAGACAGACTGGGAACAACACTATTTCGTAAAGATACTGATCGCAATTCATTATTGCATGCAAAAAGTTGCCATCAACCAAGCCTTATCCGTAACATCCCTAAGGCCCAATACCAACGTGTAATTAGAAATAATACAGATGAAACAGCATGTGAAGAACAGTTGCAGGAGATGACACAACGTTTTGTCCAAAGGGGATACAAACCAAGAGAGTTACTAGATATGAAAACTCAAGCACTACAAATTGAAGAAACAACAACTACTACTCCACTGGATAACACTAACCAACTTACTTTTGTGACCACATATTCCCCCGAAGCAGTACCACTAACCAAGATGGTTAAAGAAGAATGGAAATTAATAGAAGCTGACCACACTTTACCATTTAAGGATTGGAAACCACCAAGAATAGGTTTTAGACGGGGTAAAAACCTTAGAGATTTCTTGGTGAAAGCTGATATCAACCCTGACGGTGGTTCACAAACATGGTTAAAAACAAAGAAAAAGGGATGTTATCGATGCATCAGTTGTGTGACCTGCAGTGGGATGCTCACGGGCCCCCACTTTCATCATCCAGAAAGCAATAAAATCTATGACATCAGATATTTCCTAACTTGCACTACTAAATTTGTTGTGTACTTATTGAATTGCCCGTGTGGCAAATTCTATGTTGGTAAGACGACGGATGATGCTAAAACCAGGATGGCCAATCATAGATCCAGCATCAGACTGGCAATACGAAATGGAAAGGCGGACCAACCGGTGGCGAGGCATTTTTTAGAGGCGGGACACTCAGTCGGTGATCTGAGATTCAGACTTATTGACCACGTGCCAGTTCCCAGAAGAGGAGGAGACAGAGGCAATATCCTACTACGCAAGGAATCAAGATGGATTTATGAATTGGGGACTGTACATCCCAGAGGCCTCAATACTCACACTGGATGGCAATGTTTTTTGTGACTTTTTTTGATTTTTTGATTTTTCATGTTTTCTATGAGAATTTATGTTTTTTGTGAGAGTCCATGATAATCCATGTTTATAAAATAAATCTATATGAGAGTCCATGAGCCCATTACATGGAGGTCTAGGCCTTTACCTTTCCCCCCCTTCTTTTGGATTACCTTTTTTGATCATTTTTTTGATCAATTCTTATGATCAATTTTTTGACCATGCTTTGGTCATATACTTTTTTATTTATATTTTTTTATTTATATTTATTTATATTTATTTATATTTATTTTTATTTTTACCTTTATTTATTTTTTTGGAATTTTTTTGAATTTTTTGAATTTTTACTTTTATTATTATTTTTGAGCTTTTTTCATTATTTGGAGTAAATCTATTCAGAAGTAAATAGTTTGATATTATACATGTATTTGTACATTAGATCAGTGCATTTCTGGGGTTATGAAATGTTTAACATATGATTATCTTGTCCAAATATCTCTTTAAATATTTCCTGGGATAAGATTTCCTTGGATACCATTTTTTTAATATGGTGCATTTGTTCTCTGTCAGCTCTCCATGTGCCA